>NC_086298.1:5529990-5715574 GCF_963924245.1 Chroicocephalus ridibundus | reverse complement strand
GAGGAATTTTGCTCAGAAACTATAACAGGAGGAGGCATAAACAATGCTGAGCCGGGGTACCCAGATTAGGGACTTGAGAAACAGAGTGGCAAAGAGGACGCGTGCTCAGCTCACGGCGACGTCCGTCCCGTCCTCCTCAGGCCCACCATCACACTTCAGCCACAGCACACAGAGCAGCTGCCTTTTCATCCTGCTCCTTGGGAGTTTGTGGGTCACCTCATCCATACCATTACACTACCATAAGTATTTCTTTTCCTAGGACTCCCTTCATCACTTTGTTTTCGGAGTTGGTAGGATCTCGGGCTGCCCTTGTAAAGTAGAAAGGCGTTGTTTCCAAATCAGCTTCTTGGTACGAGGATTTTAGCGTAATCTCCCCAAATGTGCCCACTAATTAAGATAGGGTTAAAACAACATTAAGCAGATTATCAGAAGGCAAGTTGTTAACTGCTTCTAAAACAATACGTTTTCCTGGCCCTTTTCTGTCCCTCGCAGCTTCTTGGTGCTGATGCAGATTTTAAAACATTAGGCAGTGCAGTGGACCCAGGGAAATTTTCCATCATGTCCTGTGTGTATCTCTGTATATGTATATATCTATATGCCTTTGTCCCGTCAAACAACCATTTTCAGTAAGTTATAAAACTTAACAAGGAGGGCCCTGCCTGATTTCCCTTTGAAGGGGACAGTATGTTGGGATGTGCACTGTGGCTCTGCAGGACACAGAGGTGCTTTACCAGCCCATAGCACACCAGCAGTGAATGAGCTGCGCTGTGCTTTGGGGCTGATGGGTGCTGATTTAATGGCACGCATCAAATATGTAATACCTTACTGTAACCTTAAAACAAGAGCCAATTGGTGTCATCCTTTCAGTAAGCGGACTCATTCATGAAGATCTGCTCTGTAAACATGTAAAGGCCACATTTCAGGACACTGAACAGATTCTGGGCACCATCTGGCAGACCTGATTTTTGCAAACTTAACCTCAGCTTGGCAGAAGGTGAGGCCACTGCAACAGGGGGACCCAGTCATGTAAGGTGACAAATGTTTCTCAAGGGCCATGGGGGGAGTTGAAGGGACCAAACGTCTCTTAGGATCATCAGACCCCAAGTGCAAAGCATGAGGGACATCCAATTGGACAGGAGATGAGATTAAGAGCTTCATTGTGCTAAGCAGTGCCTGGCAATTCCTGGCAGTTTGGGGCACTAACAGCTCCTCCATCATGCACTTACACACAAAACTGAAAAACAGAAGCAGGGATGGGAAGCCCACCATGACCATATACATCCAGTGGTTGTAGTGGCCGCTACCACCCCTCTAGGGTGTTCTACAGGCTTACAACTTTGATCTGTTTTGAATAGAGCTGGAGCAGGTACTTGCAGAAAATGGAGCTAACAGGGCACCATGACAATTCGGAATAATAAAACCGCAAAATTACCATGGCCCATGGTCAGCCCTTATCCATGTCCTGTTTGCTGGCCAGGTAAGAATCCCCTTGAGACAGCACACACGATAGTGAGTACGTGAAACCTGACACACTCGGTAATGAAGAGGAAACCAAATCTAAGGCTTAAGCAGATGGTTACTCCTGCGGGTGAGAGCAGGCGAGTGTCTCGCTGGAACGGAGCTTCCTCACGTTACAGGTAATGCTGAGAGCAAGTCCTAGCACGATGCCCTGGTTGGGGTCGTAAATGTTGCAGGAAAGTATTTCAATCCTACATGCAGGTTTCCAGTAATGAATTAAAAACGAGGGCCAAGAGCAGGAGAAGCCAGGCGAGGTTTGGAGCTCCCCCTACCCACCCAGGCCAGGCCCTGCCCTGCGCCCTCAGGGACGGCAGCACCAAGGACGGGAAGCAATGGCGGCATTCACTTCAATTTAGCATTTCTAACTGTGTTTTGCAATGTTCAATGTAATTGAGTTGTCTCCCCGAAAAAGTGGGACAGCTGCAACGTTTACATCTTTGCTTTACGAAACCCCGCCCCGATTGTTTCAAACTCAGCCTGCTTCAATGCAGGACGGATGACGAACGCAGCTGCCTTCCCAGATTTTCACCCCTGCCAGTTACAAAGAATAGTGACTAGAATTTGAAACTAAAGTGTAATTATTTCTCTCTCCAAGTCTGATGATGGTTTGGCGCTGCAGAGGACATGGAAACAATCAGCTCCAGCAGCTCTGCCAGGACTGGCAGGAGCCCGGGATGTCAGCACAGCCCAGCAAAAGCCTCTTCCAACGCCATGCTTCTTGGAGCAGGGCCCCAAGGCACCCTCGGGGGGACCTCTCACCGCCGCCCAGCCATGCGCCCACCCCTGTCCCTCAGCCTCGCCCGGGCCCTTCAGACCCCTCGCCACCGACTCAACAGGCGCGCCCAGCTCGCCCTCAGCAAAGATGGCAGCTGTGCCCGGGAACGCTCCGCTGCGCCCTCAATAAAGACGGCGGCTTAAACGCGTCGCCTGTCCTGCTTTGCAAAAGATGGCGGCTAGCGGACGTCTCCATGGCTTCCCTCACTCAAGATGGCGCCCGGCGGCTTTTTCTCCCTTTGCCTAGCTGGCAGTCGCCATCATCCCCCGCCCCGCTCTGCCCTCAGCCAACATGGCGCCTGCCCGCCCAACTTCAGCCGCCGCCCGCAGCAAACATGGCGGGTCTCCCTTAGTTTCTATTGTGCTCCCCTCGGACGCTCCTCCGCCGTGGCTTCATCTGCTTCACCTCCGTCGACGCAAAGATGGCGGAAGCGATTGCAGGCGTTTGAATTCCAGCGAAGCCGCCAAAGCGGCGCACAAAGGAGCCGGGACTCTTGACTGCCGGCGGGACCCGCGGGTCGGTGCTGCCATGGACTCGCTGCTGGTGGAAGACCCGACGCTGCCGGTGGCGTTTGAGGGCAGGTAGGCGGGCAGGGTGCTTGGGCGAGGGCTGAGGCGCTGTGCTGGCGCGCCGGGACGGGGTGCCGGGCCCTCCGCCCCCCTTCCCGCCGGTGCGTGTGGCGGGGCCGGGCCTGCCGGCACCGCTCGGGGGGACGGCACCGCTCGGGGTTTTCGGCTCCTCAGCGGTGTCCTCCTTCTTCCTCAGCGTCTCCCAGCTGCCAGACGTCTCCCGCGGGAACCCCCGGCCCGGCCCGGCTGGCGGCGAAGGTAAGGCCGGATGGTGGGAGGGAGCCCCTTGTGCGGGGCGCGGAGGCGCCTGGCTCGGCGCTGCCTGCGGGGCTCGTAACCTGAGGGAAAAAAACCTCGTGCCTGAGGGAAAAAAGGCAGCAAATGGCTTTAAGCAATGCAGCTTTTTGTAAGTTGCGTCTTTTTAATACTATAAAACCGCCAGCAACTGCTGCAGTTGCTACTGGCAGCTCTGTTACCTGTGGTCATTATGGCTCTGAGTCTTACATAAGGTGATTACTGGTTTTGTGGCTCGTGCACTTAAAATACTTAGAATGTTCAGGAAGGCAATATTACTGTTTCATATTCTACGTAGTTTTAGGGAAGTTGGGTAGTGCGTATCATTGGGTTTTTCAGTTCAGCTGTGCAGAGTTACATCCTGCCCGAAGACCTGATCTAGACTTAGTATCTCCGCGTTTATCTAGTTGTGGGTTAAGAAGCATTCGATCTAATTCCTGTTGAATAGAAGCTGTAATTCAGTATGTTTTTTACTGATAGCCACGTACCCATATTCGTGACCATGGAACTCTGCTCATCTTCAGGTGTGAGAAACTTGCTTGAAACTCTTATTTTAAACTAAAATGGCTGAATAGTATTATTTTGAAACCTGCCTATGTAAACTCAAGGTGTATGTTTTTGATTTCTCTTTATGCATGCATGTGTCCAGTAACACTACTTGGCTGACTTCATTGTATAGATGAAGTATGTAATTGAAACTTAGACAAATTAGATGGTTTACCAGGAAGATCTATTTGTTCATGAAAGGAAGCAAATACAAGAAACATACCAAAGCTGTGAAATAATGTTACGGTATTCTGCATGTGTCCTAGGAAAGCTATCTTGTGAAATTGATTAGAATGTCAGCATTTAAAAACCACTGGCTGGTATTCTTTGGGTTATTTTCAAGACTGCTATACATACTTGCATAACAACTTTGGAAGTACTTTAAATGAAGTATTTTCTCTTAGTTAGTATGAGAGTCAGAGTCCTCAGCTACCTCTGCTTTATATTTAAGATTATGTAAGTGCTAGATGTTCTATACAGCCTCATTATTCTGATTAAAAGTTTACTTTCACAGACTTGAGTGGAAGTGAGTTATGCAGTCCTGTTCAATGTGGCTGTTATAGAACGTGTGTGCAAAGAGAAGTTTAAGTAGATATATATTCAGCAGGGATTACATTTTGGGAACCTAGAAAGTGGCCATTTCCTCTGTCCGTGGCTTCCCTGAGCCCAAGGTGGAGGCCTGGCCTGTGACCAGTAAGATACTGAAAGATTTGAACTGCTTTCTAATAGTTTAATAGGACTTAATGCTAATATGGGAGTCCTTTGCAGTTGCTCTGAGCAGTTATTCTTGAAAGCGTACCTCACATAGCTTAATTTCAGTGTACATCTTGGCTTAAATGGGTGATGTTGGAATTTGGGAGCTTAAGTGATAGACAACTTACTGTGATCAGAAAGAGATCTAGATGCTAACTACTTAGTAGCACTAACACGTAATGTAAACAAGGAGCAAAAAAATGCCTCCCTGGCTTCCCAAAAGGTGGTGTACTTTTGTTATGTTTAGATTAGCATAGCCCTTTGCTGTTGCCAAATTGAAGCCTAGCTTAGAGATTCCGCTGTCTGAACTTGTTCTGTCTTCGTAAATGTTCAGTGTTACCGGATGTGACAGAAGATACAGTCTCACCAACTAGAGCTCGGACCATGAAGGACTACGAAAATGTAAGCAGACTTTTAACATAAGACTTGGTGACAGATCTATGGTATTTCTAACATGCTGGCTAAAGTGTTGACTCTCCCAGTCAGGTTCTTAGTTCTGTCAGTCAACGAAGATCTGTTGGAGGTGTGACCAGCTGGCTTCTGTGCTTTGAACCTCCATTTCTTAAGTATTGTGTTCAAAAAGCGAGGCAAAATTTTATTGTTAAGACTAGCCAACTGCTGCTCTTAAGTTGTGAAACAAAAATTGGCACCGTCTGCTCAAAAGTTCATGTAATCACCAGAAACATAACAACTTGGTTTGCAAGTCTGCAATTGATTTATTTCACTGAAGCATCACGTTCATTTTTGTTTAGACTGGTACAAGATTTGACTTTTTAGTTCATTGACTGCTGTATAATACCTTTTACCATTATAATTACGTATGAGTGTGTTTGGAATACTTCTGTTGTAAAGGTCTAGTATCATTGTGACAATTCTGTAGATAAAGCTGGTTTTGACACTTACTAGAATATAAAGAAAAACATTATATATTTTTAAAAAATGTATTAATTGTATGGGTTATTTAAATTGAATAAACCAATTGTTTATAACTGCTGAATGATGATTTTGTTGGAGTGTAGCTGTGTTGCAGGACAACTTCCCTGTAAGAAGTTTTAAATTGTTTAATTCAAGTTCTTATGACTGTGTGAAGAAACATCTCCAGGATGAGTGCTACAGATAAGGCCGTGGCTTGCTATCTTTAGGATGTGTTCGAGTGTCTGCAGTTTTTCGTGTACTTCTGTAACTGCTGTTAACTTTTGTAGCGTTATTATATTTGAAATTAGTGTTTCTTCTAAACTCTTTCAGTTTCTCATGGCCTTATGTCCCTCTGAGGAGAAAGTTATGCTCTTTGCTCAGAATTTAAAGCTTGTTTTGGAAAGCCTTGGTGAAGGATGTTTTTTTACAGTCTGTAACTATTTTACTTTCTCTTTTGTTTTTGTGTATTGGCTGGGGTAGAAAGACACTGCCTTGGCATTCAGTAGGTGCTTAAAGTTTTTTACTGCGATATGTGCCAAAGACCTCAGTCTAGAATGTACATTCTGCAAGTGGTTATTATCATCAGTGTTCGTTTGCACAGGGGAAAAAACTTTAGAAGGGGTGAAAAAATCTGTTGTTGTTTGTTCTGTATGATGTAGAGGAGAAGGGGTCTCCCCCCAGACCTCTGGCTCCCTGGTACGTACATACCCCTTATGTTAAACTGAGCTGTAAAACTTCTCATAGGTTTTTATGGATGCAACAGTATAATGGAGCTCAAAAATCCATTTAAGTAAAGGAAGAACACACTTAAACGCAGAGATATTTCTATAACTTCTGTTTTTGAGTCTTTAATATTGCCGGCAGCTGGAAGGCTAAACTTGAGAAAGGGAGCATTTACTTTCTTTGTCGTTCTACTGCTTACCAAGCATCCAGTAGGAGCTGCGTTTAGATGCGCTTTTGGCCTGACATTGCAGGGCTGTTCTTAGCCCACTTTAAAACAAATCTGAATTAGCAGGTGAAGTTCCTGGCATCTCCTGCTTGGAGATGGTTTGTGTATGTATATATTACTGCATGAATTTGCTGATCTTTGAGGCAACGTTATTTATACAGGATATGAGAGGGCAGTAATGAAAAGAGTAGGCTCCTTGCTTTGTGGCTCAGAGAGAACGCGATGGGTGTAATGACCCTTGAATGGCTACTAAAGGATGGATCCATGTAGAAAAGGTCCTTTTATGTTTAGACCTGGAGAAGATGCTGAGCTAGATAATATTAGAGGTGTAGATTATTATTTTATTTTTTTATTACTTATGGTGTGTCCCACTTTCTTGCAAGATGGGAGGGAACCACCTTGTGATAGAAAATGTGATTACATGTGCAAAGTAAAAGGCATCTTTGAGGACCTTGTTATAGTTTATTAGATGTTTGTGAATAGAAAGGATAAATGGTGTCAAGTTAGGGAACTAAGTAATAATATTTGTGGGTATTTTCTTGTCTCTCCTAACCCACTTAGAGTTTTGCTGTCTTGTAAAATGGCCTCTGCTGGCAAAAACTGTGGTGTGCTGTGAAACCACAGCCTCTGCTGACAGATGCAATTTTGCATAAATGTGGCTCTATGCAGACTTGGAAAGAAGCTAAACTGAGCTAGGCAAGTGGTATTTGCTACCATGCTGTCTGTGGTGTGCAGTTTTCTGTGTAGAGTGTATTGCAGTGTCCTGTTTTTTCAAGGAGTGTCTGCTATTTCTCTTCTTTCATTCCTTTTTTAAATACAGAAATCAAAATGCATAAAGGAATCAAGACCGAGTCTTTAAATGCCTTAACTTTAAAAGTCGAGAGGATTGGCATTAAAATCCCTTTTCCAGTGTGAACTTGTTAACATTTTACATGTTGTCTTTTAGTAAGCTATAACTTTTTAATTGTAGTCTGCCTGAATTAACTTTCCTCTGAGAAACTGAATGTCAAAGACATTTGCTTCACTTCTTGGTTTATGATTGCGTAGTCCGTTTTGTTTGCCTTTTGAAAATAGTACCCTTAAGCTCTTTGGTTTAATTCTGTTGCCACTGAAATACATGTGAGTAGAATTAAGGTATGCTGAGTTCTTTTGAATTTTTTTTTTCCTTTTGACTCAGAAATGTACCGACTATGTGAAGATTAACTAGGAGTTCAACTGATACATTTTCAGAGGGTCTTTGGCACTTAGACATTTTCTGAATGAGCAAACAAAGGCTGTTAGGAATGATCTATTGGCAGCTTTTTAAAAAAAAAAAAACAACAAAAACCCACCACAACCAAAAAAAACCCCAAACAAAACAACAAAATCAAACCCAAACCAAATGTTATAAGGTCTGCTCTCACTAGCTGAACATAGTGCTGAACTTGACAGCAAGACGGGCAGGACCTAACCCAGTTGTGCAGCTTTGCTTCATTTAAGAAATCTTTAATTTCTTTGCTTATTCCAAATAAGGATTTAAGTTTCGATCAGTGTTCTGCATTGGGCTCTGTGATGTGAATTGAAGTACAAAGTTGCATTGTTTTCGTGCTTTCATCTCTTTGAATGTTCTGAAACAGTTTTTCCAATTATCCAAGATACCATGTGATACTCATGAGGTATCACGCTTTAAGCAGATGTAACTTGCATAGTTCAAGTTTATATCCACTACTGTTTGTGATCATCCAATTGCAATTGTAGGGAAACAAAGATAAAGTTAAATATATGTATTGCTGCTGTTTCTAAAGACAGGCTTCTTCAGGATGTGTGAATGGGCCACAAAGTTTGTGTTGTCAAGTGTATTTTCAGTTGCTTGTATGATATTTACTGTGTGAATAATGATGAGGCATCTTGCTGGGCAAAGATTATTAAACTGAAGAATCGTTTGCAGATGCCGGTTCTGAGTGCAGTTACAGAAAATAATCTTAGGTTTCATGAGCCAAATATTTTAAGAATTGTATTGCTAATAATTTTTACAAGTGGTACTATACTGTTTGGGAAAAGGCTACATAAATATTTTATTAGTAGCTCTGTAACATATTAGATTTCCTTTTGCTGAAAGCGTACGGCAGGGGACACAAGTCTTATTTGAATGAATGTTTTATGCTTAGTCTCTTAAAAAAAATTTAGAGAGAGACTCCTTTCTTTAATGAAGCCATCAACTATGTTACTGCTTCTACTAGGAAGGTTAAAAATTGTAAGCAATTTTTTCCCAAAGAATTGCACTATGAAACATAGGATGGGATAAAGGTTTTATTGATGTTTGATTTCACTCACATGCTTTGTGTGCTTGTGGCTTTTCTCCCCATGAATAAGGCTACCATCCCAAGCTTTTGCCAAGAAAATACTTCTGTTTCAACATAACATCTAAAAATTTATTCAAGTTCTGTTGTATAGAATAAAGAACTACTTAATATTTTTACATTTAAAAAATTCTCTTGGATTCTTTTTGTGTGAAGTCAGAGAATGTTTTAGTACTTAAGGAACATTCTAAAGAGCACTGCCTGCACAACAGCATATATTATATAATTTTAAAAAATACTATTTTATAATTATTATTTGCTTAAGTGCTAGTGTCTCGGAGTTTTGCAGGGCTAAAAATGAACACATGCTAAATGATAAGATCTTACACAAAGAGTTTATGTGTGTGCCAATGTGCTTATATACCTTAAAAAAAAAAAACCAAACCCCAAAACCCAAACAAAACCCCAAAACATTCAGAAGCGGTAGGCTAGAGTAGGATCTCGTGTTCAGGTGAGGAAGGGGATGGTGGGGGCAGAGAAAAGAGTTGTGTCACACCACCCTAGCCATAAAAATGTTGTGATGTGTGCTGAAGCTGGAGAAGATAGAAACCTATTAAAGGGCTTTGAGTATTTGCATCTCCCTGGGTGACACTGTCTTGGAAGGATTTTTCATTTTGACTTTGGTACCATAAGCTGTTATTGACAGCTTCACAATTTGAATATATGTGTGTGTTTGTATATCTCGCACACATAAGTACATGTTTAACCATGTCCAGTGGGTTGAATTCTAATCTTGTCCTGTGGAGAGCAAAACCAGATGATAGTTGTTTTCAGTCTTTATTTTACTTGTTTTGAAACACATGGCATAATTTCTCTTTCTTATTTCACAGCAAATCACTGATCTGAAAAAAGAGAACTTCAACCTGAAGCTTCGTATATACTTTCTGGAGGAGCGAATGCAGCAGAAGTTTGATGGTCCCACTGAAGAAATATACAAAATCGTATGCACTTAGAATAATCTAATAGAATTTCATACGTTTTTTAAGAGTTTGTTTTGTGGGGAGGTTACCTGTTTTAGCTTCTAGTTTTATTGCTCTAAATTGAAAGAATGCATATTTTTAAAAGTTAAAATGCGTCTAGGCTATTCTTAGCCCAATGATACTTTATATTTGCTGGTCCAAGCAAAAAGTAATCTACAGATTGCCAACAACTTTTGGGTAAGGTGACCTCTGAATTCTCTCCAGACACTTTCATTCTTTTGTCCTAGAACATTGAGCTGAAAGTTGAGATAGAAAGTCTGAAGCGTGATCTGCAGGAGAGAGAGAAACTACTCATCAAAGCCTCGTAAGTATCAGTGTATTTCTCGATGTTTGTTACTTAGGATTTCCAAGATCTTGCTTCTTTTTGTTTTTTCCTGATGCTCTAGGAATATGAGGATCCCAAAGTAGTATTTTAAAGGCACTTATCTAGAAATTGCTTCATTCATTACAATGAATTCTTAAATTACATTCTTGGGAATGGCTTAGCATTCCTATTGTAGATGTTAGGTGAAGAGCTTAATTCTCTCAACAGGTGAAGAAGTGGACTTTTTTTTTTTTAACAGCGCTAGATTGAGAAGACACTACGCAAAACTTCTCTCAGTAAGGCTGAGAGAGCAGTTCAGAACTAATCTAGAATGAATCTTGTGATTATTTTTTTTTTAGTTAAAAATTAAATTTAATTTAAAAATTAATACACTTAAAATTCCTGCTTTCCTGTTAGAACCTCTTTTCTAAATAAATATTAGAATTTTTAAAATATATTTAAAGATTACGTGATGCTACATTGTCTTATGGCATGGGCAAGGTGAAACATGCTTTGGGGAGGGAATGGATGGCTGGAGGGCTGACAATAGCCTGTTAAATTGCTTCCTTCTAGATGTCTGGTTTGAAACTAATCCAGGTTGGCAATGACTGGCTGCTACTGGCTGCTGCTGACTGCTACATGGGCCTTGGCTTCAGTGGAATTTTCTTTGTGTGTGTGGCCTACCTCACATGGCATTGAATTGTTACCAGTTAGCCTTTTTTCAGTAGTTCAGAAAGGCCTAGTTTCAAGTAGCTCCCGAGGACCAGATTAATTTTTGTTTCGTCTTTCCAGGTAGCTGTCAAAAGGTATTGCTGGGCTTTGAATGGAGCCTTGCACAAGTTCATAATGGGAAGCAAAATTTAGGGGGAAATCATAAACAAGTGATCATCCTTTGTTGAGTGAGGAAACACTAGCTGTTCTTTTCTTACAAGGTATTAACAATTACTGGAAAAGCAATTGGAGAAGTCTCAGGGGCTATGTATCTTCAGTTTAATCCAGCGCTGCTTTTTGTAGAAAATACAGCTCTACCAAAGGCTTGATGCTGTATTTGGAAGCTTTAAAAATAAGAAGGAAATGTTACACTTCATCATACATACATAGTGCTTGCTTATCCATTGTGACAAGGCTTGCATGTGGAACTCCAGACCATACCACCAAAATTGCTGTATAGTGCATAGATAGTTGTATTTAACCTTAAAGTGACGAGCAGGTACAGATAAAGTGGAAGACACTTGCTTATGCATAATCTATCAGCCACCTGCACTTGAAATGTTTTCCACTCTGATATGCAATGTGACTTCTATCTATGTTATGGTCTTTCAGTAAAGCAGTTGAAAGTTTGGCCCAGGGTGGCGATGCCGAGATACAGCATGTGAAAGAAGAGGCGCAAAAGAAGATGCAAGAAATGGAAGAAATCCTGACTAGCAGAATAAACTTTCTGGAAGAGGTGAGTGGCCAAAACTGAAGGAGTAATTAGAAATCAGTACTGGCTTTGTGCTATTGTCTGAGACTTGATATTATGATCTACCTGTATTTTCAAAATTGTTTCAGCTTTCCTGGAAACATAGCCAGAACAAAACCAGACACCCCCCCCCCCCAAAAAAAAAAAAAAAGGGAAGGAAAGGTTGTTTTAGCTGCACTAGATCTGTCAAATATGAGGGATAGCAGTTCTTCAGGAAACGTGTACCTATTGGCGGTATTTAGGTACATTCAGCACAGATCTAACCCTAAATTCCAGTGTGAGCAGGCTATGTTTTCAGAACTGCAGTTTGTTTAGAGGAAGAAGGACTGGATTTTGAACAATTTACTGATAAGGTCTCAGCTTCATAAATAGCTGAAACTGCTCTGTAAGCACTCCGGTCACTTCCCATCTGTATAGAGGATCTCAGTATTGCAATATGGAAAGCCACAGGATCTGAGGTTTCTGTCTCCACTCCTATAGGCTGAGAGAGGCCACCTACTCGTGGCAGCTTCTGGATAGGTGAACCAGTGGGCACTTCCCTGTGTTGTGCCTGCATGCCTTACACTCTGTTGTTAGTTTGACCTTTATCTGCCCATGTTATTGGCTTCTGCTGTCACTATATCACCTTTTTGCATAACATTCTCCTGTTCCACAGGGTTGTTATTAACATCTTTTTTTAATTCCTTGCTGTCTGTGATTGAGACAGTTTATTCCTGTATTTATTGTTGAGCCACTGCTGATATCTTTACAGGGGAATTGCTTTATGTTTGCTTCATTTTGTAGTGTAAAGGCAAAAAAAATTTCTCTGTATGAATAACATGCTTCCTTAGGAGCAAGGAGAAGTTCAGTTTCTTGTAAAGAACAAATTTGATACTGAATGGTCTGTGCTGGAAATGTTTGTGTCAAATTCTAGAAATACATAAGCTCATGATTGTTTTGCATCACTGACTGTATACACTTATCTGTAGGTATGGGATTTTGTAGCTGTGCTTGTGAGGGGGATAGACATCTAGTGCTCTTTCTGTAAGTAAACAGAACTAGCACAAGTGGTTATATTCCAATATTTGCTTTTCCATCTCCGAAGAATGAATTGGTCACGGAAGATATTGGTAGCAATCTCCTGATGGTATTTTCTATCAGGATGATTTAGCAGCATTTGTAAAACGGTGAGCTGTTTCATGGAGAAAGAGGGGGGAACCTCCATGACCTTTTGTTTTCAGTTCAGTGGAACTGGGATTTCTCAAAGCATTCTTTGTGCTATTGGATAGGTAAAGAAGTTCCTAAGCTGCTTGCTCTGTACCAAAACAGCTGGTCAGACTGGTGTTCCCCAGATCTGTCAGGTAGAAGGGCAAGTATTCTAATCTCATGGTGATACTGTATTTTCTGTAGCCTGAAGATAGTGTTGACCTCTGACATTAATTTTATTATGCTTATGAATGTGAACCCTGCAGAGTACTATTAGTCACTTGTTTAGGTAGCACCATGTAATTACAAAGATTCAGGTAATGCTAACAAAGATTAATTTCCTTCAGAGGTTTTGATTGAAAGATGAATGCTTGCAGAACAACTTTACAGAAGAGGGGGTGAGTGGTGAAGTCTAGTGGGGAAGGACTTTTCCTTCACCTTCCCCATGTTTGTATAGACTTGAAGGAGGGAGGGCAATTGCTTTTTGGGCTACAAGGAGGCATTTATTTTGTAGAAAGGAAAATAGAGTGAGCACAGTAGGAAAGCTTACAATATAAAAATTAAGATCTGAAACAAATTTTACATACGTAGTGTATGATAAATCTGTTTTTTCTGGTGTTCCCTGTCTCCATGAGTTGGGTCACTAGAGGAAGTTGGCTGGAATCTCTGGGTGTTACCTCTGTTTCCATTGCTGCTCAAGAGAAAAGTGTCTGGTTTATACTTTATCAATTCTTGCAAAATATTATAAATGATGTTGGGAAGAATTCCAATTAGCTACAGTGAGCCTATGAATATTAATTTAATTTCTGATGGAATAAAAAAGCCCTTCTTTAACCTCTTTAATTTAAGTGTAGCTATTAATTATGATAGTGGGAGGACAGTGGGACAAAGCCAAATTATAATAGCTAAATCTAAAGCCTTAGCATAGGGGCACTTTTGTTTCCAGTTCTGCTATAAGTTAGGGTATTTGTTTTATTTCTTTGAAACAAACTTTCCTTCTTATGTACCACAGAAAATAGATTAATCTTGAAAATGCAGACACACAGAGTTCAGAAGCATTTGCAAAGCGCTTGAAATACTTGGTAAAAGTTGCTAAATTAAACATACCAACATATGTTTTGTAGAAGAAACTTCAATATGTGAAAAATTTTGTGAGCATTTTGTTCTTATAAGCATCAGGATTGTGTGTTTTATTTACAGAATCTTAAAGCTGCCCAAGATGATGTGGAAAAAGCCATTGCAATGACAGAGAAGGAGAAAGCTCTGAGAATAGCTGCTGAGCAGAAACTTTCTTTAATTATGAATGCCCCTGCAAAGGATCTGGATATGATTACAGGAGCTGAGAAAGACAGGTCAGAACTCTTGCTGGTGATGTTTCTAACCACTGGAATTCTTTGTTGTTTAAAGTGTGAAGTATGTGACGTGGATATAGATTTTAATAGTTTGATCCTACTCTCAGATAAATGAGTGAGTGTTACTGGCCATCCTACCTATTCAGCTATTAAATGAACGCAGTGGAGAATCAGTATGCATGTGACATGAGCATGTCCTGCTTTAAAGCATCTTTGTAACTTCATGGACTTATCTTGTGCTTGCTGCTTTCTTGGAACCATTGCTGAATAGAACTTGACTACCGTTTGTGTTCACTTACTGCTTCCATGGTGTTTTGGTACTCATCAGTCCCGGTGATGTATCTGTTTGGGGTTGGTTGGAAGAGAAACACAGTGTGTTTGTGCTTCATAGGCTTGATTGTACTTTGCAAAGCACTGGCTTTACTTTGTTTGGCACATAGTTGGAAAGGTGTGTGAGTTGTTCAATAAATTTAGGTGGGGGAAATGTGTACGTTTTGGAGTTTCTTTGTTTGTTGTGTGTATTGTTTTAAGATATGTAGGGTAAGGTACTGACAAGCTTCCCAGTAAAGCTTAGTTAGTTTGGGGATGTGAGCCCAGAGTGCAGATCAAAAGATCGTTATGATTCCTTATACTTTGGAGTATCCTTTACTGTCTGTTTGTGACTGAACCCTGCAGGTAACTGCTCTGTGAGTAACTGCATAATTGATCTGCCCTGGTAACAGAAAGTTATGTGGGCCTGAGGCTTTCATTTCATAGTGTTTTTTTTATTACGGTAGGACCACAGCAAGGTTTGTAGTGTTTTCCAGTTTTTGTAAAAGCATACAGATTGAAAACTTAATTTCTGAAATCTAGTGGTGTAAAATTATGCGAGTCTAATAGGTTTTGATACTGCAACTTATGTGCCCCCACAGTAATTATAACCTGGCTCTCAAGTTATCTCCCTCCTTTCCCTTTCTTGTCTTCCTCTTTCGATCTGTTAGTCATCTCTGCATGAACACAGTTGTCCTCCTGAGTGACTTGAGCTGGGAAGGAGTTATAAAACCAGTCCCTTTCAGAGGTAATTGAGTTGCCAGCTCTATAGCTTGTGTGAAGACAGTGCTTAAATTGTGGAAACAAACTGTCAGGATTGGATCACTAAAGTTAAGGCTGTATGGAGTATGATGAACAACGACCTCTTTTTTTGGTTTGTTTGTTTTCCCCCTCTCTTCCCCCCGCCCCTTGTGATCCAGTGTTTGCAGGATCTTCTATAATGACATGTTGGTAGATCAGTGTAAGTATTCACAGGACCAGAAAAACATAGTGCTAATGGAAGAATATCTGACTTCTTGAAGTGCTTCAAATATTAATGTGCAATGCTTTAAACTTGTCTGAGAGTAGCACATCTGGAATTCATATTGTGTTGAAAAGATACTTTCACCCTCTAGGCTACAAAAACTAAGAGAATCGCAGTTGGCCTCTTATGCCAGAAAGGTTTCACCTATAACCCTTCTGTCTGTCAGAAAACTCAAGCACTGTAGTTTTTATCGGTTGGAATACTGAAAGTGTCAAGATGTGTATTGACTGAACTAACTTTTTTTTTCTGCTGTGAAACGACAACCAGTTTACGTACAAATATAAATGAAACTAGGTACTTGAGGGATGGCATGTTAGGATATGGTGTTGTATGCGCTAAGAAGTGGAATAGATAAGTTTTTCATGTGGGCTGTAAAAGACAACGTAACTAAAATATTCAAGCTTAAGTGTTGACACTTGAAATGGTACTGGAGGAAAATAAGAATGGGCACTCTGCAGACAGCTGAACCCTCCTTATTGCTTGCTTTAAAGTTACAGCACCTTTCCTGTTTTCTCTGGAGGGAGAAGGGGTTGTGAAGGTACGTTTTACAAGTATTGTCTGGAGTCTTCACCTAGGAAAGCTGTCTGCAAGATTTACTGCAATGACTGGAGAATTGGTGGTAGATGATGCAAGATTAATATTAAAAATCTTATAATTTTAGACTTATAGAGCAACTGAATCTGTCATTGAAAAGTAAAGAAGCTATAATTCAACACCTTGAAGAGGAAAAGTCTCAGAGTGGATCTTATGATGGGAGCTTATCAGCAGAAAAAATCAGAGAACTTACCATTGCTTTGAGGCATGAAAAAGATAGTGAGATAGAGGTGAGGAAACTGACTGAAGAGTTATATGCTATAAATCTCATGTGGTCCAGGATTTTAAAGGTTTTGTGTGTGACAGCGTGTGAGTGACTTAAGCCTCTGTGTGTGGTTTTTTTTTTTTTAAATACTCTTCTCCGCAGTTACTCCCTTCTCCATTCCCTTAACATTCATTGGTTCTATTGTGGTTTGGCAGTCAGTATTAATCCTTATTATCCATGTTTACCATTCACTCAATGAGAGGTCGCATTTCCCGTTGACGTTATGCCTGTATTTTATTATAGATACTGTGCAATTGCTTTGCAGAAGTATATATAAAACAACACTAGATGTTAATAGATCCCTCAATAGATGATATAATTTCTGTAGAAGTTAAGAAAGGGAGTTGAGAGTATTTTTTGGGAAGTATCTCTACTGGTACGAGAAAGCTGTGATAAGGGAGGTAGGCATAAAAAAATCTCATGAAATAAAGTGAAAGTCTAGCCTTTAGCCTACAAAAGGTGCTAAGAGTCAGTCTTTTATTTCACTTGGCTCTTAGAACAGGAAGACAGATATCCTGAAAGGTAGAAACAGGTATTCAGGCTTGTTGTCTTTATTTTTTGTCCCATTGATTCTTCAACCAATAAATTAAAGCTGTCAGAATTAAGAAAGCAGTCATAGAGGCTGTCATGCTTCTGAGAAGTTTTCTTCCTATTTGTTTTGGAACTTAATACTGATCAGTACCTAAATACTACTTTTGTTTATATCAAGAATAGACAAGAGAGCCTTCTACGACTGGACTGATTAGTGGAATTAAAAGTTTTCAGGTCTGGGTTTCCTTGCAATTAAATCAGTGTGTGTCAGGAAAAACTACCCAACTAACAAAAATATTTGTGTGTCAAGGTGAAAATAGGGACACGGTCATCTTTAATCATTTCATGGGAGGTGGACAAACATACTGTCATTGTGGGATGCAGTATTGGATAAAAAATTCTGATGAATACCTTTGCATAACTCTGGTTTTATATATGATTACTTTTAAAAAAAAAAAACAAAACAAAAAAACATTCTGTAACCTCCCCAAAGAAAAGTGCTAATTAAAATCTCGCTTAGTAAAAGCATCTTGCTGACATAGATAAATGTCACATGAAAATGCATTTTTATTAACTTGGCAAGAACAGTTGTCCTGTCTAATGGAAGAACATGCTGTGTTGTTTGTGTGGGTTGTTGGGTTTGTTTTTGTTGTTGTTGTCTTAATTTGGACAGGCTCATACTGTGGCCAGGTAGATTTGTAGACTTCCAGGAAGGTACCAATTCAATATGTTGCTGCCAAAATGTTGAATGTAGTACAGTTTTAAGGCATATACTAAGTTCCCCCCACCCACCCCACCTCCTGGTTTTTAAGCTCCTTTTGTTTCATTTTAATGCTTCATGAGTTACACTTGTTTTTACAATGAAATTACTTGAATGTAACAACTGTTTTGTTCTTATAGGCTATTAGAATGGAGTTTAAAAATGAGAGAAATTCTTTTGAAAAAAAGATTCAGGTAAGTTCTAATCTTGTTTCTGTTTCCTCGACCACTTACAGTGCATGTTGGGATCTCTTCTGTTATGCATTTGTAGTTACAGAGAGGCCTTGACTCGAAAGGAAGCAAAGCAAGTCCTCTGGTAAATTCTCTTTTATGTTAGATGACAAGAAGGCTCACCCTGCTTTTGAAGCAATTTTGAGTAAAGCTGATAGGCATGCTCATCAAATATTGAGGCTGATACTCATGGCCAGCCCATGAGACTGGGCTTCTTATATACTATATTCCAGGCACATCTTTAAGATTATGATTTGCATTTTGGGACTATATTTTATGTTAGTAATCTGAGTAATAAGGTACAAGAACTCTGAGAGAATATACTTATTAATGTGCAGTTACAGCATCTCTTAGTGGGAAGTTAATGCAACTTTCACGTAATCTAATTTAGTCACTTCAAGAAGAGCTACAAGAGAGAGAAAATGAGCTTGCTGTTGAAAAGAAGAATGGTTTGAAAAGGGATAAAACCATTCAAGGCCTAACTGTTGCATTAAAAGCAAAGGAAAAAGAGGTATGATGATAATGATAACGCTGGTTTGTAAAACTATCTCTGGGAGGGGAGTGTGTGCATCGTGTGTGTGACAGGGGTTGACTGATCTCACTGTAACCACTAGGAGGCTTCTAGTGGGTCCTTAATCACTGCCATCATATCTGTAAGCAGTTCTCTTTATCTAGACTTTTGGGTCTTGGGCTGGAGGAGAGAGAAAAAAGATACTTAACTGGTACTTTCTCCCTTAAGAACTTTGGGGAAAAATCTTTTCAGTTGCACACTGATTTTTATCAGCTCTGAGCACCACTTAAAAGGTATGAGAAATATTTTATGTTGTTGAGTGAGTGGAGCTGTCATAAAGGCAGCTGAAATGGGAGAGGTCAATGAGAACCAAAATTCAGTGGAAGAATGGGAAATATTAAACTTGAGTGATAGGCAGTCTGGTAAGTGTTGTATAAGAACAAGAATTTCTTTATACCAGATTTATTATGATGTATTTGGTGTTTTTGTTCTTTAAAGTATTTGTTTTGTGTAGTTGGATGAATGCATAATGAGATGGGATAGCTATTACTGAATTAGCATCCCTTGGAAATAACTCTTTCTACATAGTATTCATTTTACTTTACTTAAAGAATGAGGAGCTTGGTTCTGAAATTGAAGATCTAAATGCTTCATTGGCTAAGGCAAGAGAAGCAACTCATAAAGCACACATCCAAAAATTCAAGGTAAGAAGCAAGCAATTAATGTGGCTTCCCTCATCCCTGCTCCTCCCTTCTCCATAATTCTCACTGCCAGTGGGTACTGCTTTGTATCTTTGAAAGTGGAGGAATGGAAATTAGTTCAAAATGTTGTTTAAAATGTTTAATTTTTCTTACTGTGAAAAAAAAATAGCCCAAATCAAATTATTTAAATGATAGTGTTAAAATGTCAGATTAATTATCTTGTTTCTTGAGATTTTTCTTCTGTAACAACTGAGAATTATTAAGGGAGAAACGTGTAAAAGCAAAATGAGTTAAAAATAAAGACACAAATAGTTGCGGAGCTGAGATCATATTGAGCTTTCTTTGTTGACCTAAGAATGTTTTGGTTTTTCTCCCAAAAGTATGGTAACAGCACACTCTTCGTGTTAGCAGAGTTGAACTGGGGATAAGACACTTGTTTGGATTTATTTATGTAATAAATGTGAACCCCACTGTTTATAAAACAGTGGAATGTTGTTTGTGAAAATGTGATTTAGTAATGCTTTCATGTGCGTGGAGGAGAAAGGATATTCTGATGATAATTTATGTATTGTAAAGGTCTTAAAATGTAAAATGGGAGAAAGTAAGAATTTGATATTTAAACAGACAACATAGTGTCTCTTGTAATGTTTTCCAACTCATGTAAAACTAAGTCCGATAAAACTAACTAGTACTGATTAGAGGCTGTGATGAATCCTCCATTATGATGTGCGTTCATCCACGTGGTCTTGTGGCTCAGCAGGAGTGGGAGAGGTTGATAACGCTTGCCTCCAAAGTACGCACACCTAAAGCTTTTGTGACTGACTGTACTGGTTTTGATTTCAGGGACTGTACTGGTTTTGATTTCAGGGACTGTACTGGTTTTGATTTCAGAATCTAATGGGGTAGTAATGTTTAGTTCTCTCAGAGCACCTCTGTTTCTTCAAAAGCCGTTTATTTCACATAAGCCTAAATTTTAAGTGTGCTTGATTGAGAAAAGTATATCCTATTTCTTCTTCAGGTCATTTTGGCCTGTGTGTGAATCTATAGCTTACGTTTGCTTTTTTCATACGATGGAAGATTTGAAATATTACTCTAATTTTAACCCCTTCATTTTTGAGCGCTTGATTATTTTTGAAAAGTTCTAGATTTAAAAAGTCTGCAACTAATCCTCCTGTCCACAGAATCCATATTGCATGGTGGGTGACAGAGCAAGCCTTTCTCCTCACTATTCTGCTACTTAGCTACAAACTTGAGTTGAAGGCAGTTCTCTGAGTAGATCACGCTGTGTAGCCCACTGCTCCTCTCATCTGTGTTGTGAACTTCGAGGAGGCCGGTTGTAACAGTACATGATGGGGAAGAACACAAATCAGGCTGGCTATTTTTTGTATAGAAAATATGCTTATGGCTTGGTCTTGATTCAAACTGACCCGAAAGTAGAAAGCTTTATGTAATAAGAGCTTCAGGAACCAATAATAATAATAATATGGTCTCTTCTGCACTATGGACTCCTTTGCAGGTCAACTTTTATCTAATTCTTAGATAACTAAGACTTTGTTATCCTGTGCTCGATGTCATTCAAAGCTGTGTTAATATTCGTTGAGAAAACTTTCAGCGTAACGTTTTCGCTGTTGTGTGAGTAACTGTCACTTCACTGTAATTTTACACCATAATTTTTGAAGTACTGGAAAAAAGTGTGGGGGAGTGGGTTTGGACGCAACAGGAGTAAAGCCTTCCAGTCTCTACAAAATACCCTTACAGAACTTGAATGCTGCTTTGTGTTTCAGGGTGCTGAGGATTATCAAGCACTCTTGATGGAAAAAGAGACCCTCTTAGCAGAGCTGCGTTCAGAAAACCTTACAAAGGATGCTGAGAATCGTAAACTACAAAGGAGGATTAAAAGAACCGATCAAGAGCTAAATGATTTGAATTTAGAAAGAGAGAAAATGGAGAAGGAGCTGGATGAAGCACAACTACAGAAGAGCAGAAGTGACAAAACCATTAATGTTATTATCACTTTTTTCCTTTATTTCATGAAGTTAAATAATTTAGCATTTCTAGCATGTCCTTTTCTAACAAGTTTATTTTTTTAAATTTGAATAATTTTTGGAAAGGTAAACGCATTTGCTTAAAGCCAGTTTTCAAAAGAATGGGGCCAGGAAGCTTGAAAACTCTGGCATGTGGTCTGTGTAGAAAAATGTTTTTAAATAAATATAATTTTGATAGTCTTGGGTTCTAGGAAAAAAATAATTAGCCTTTATAAGTGGTAAATGTTTGCTATTGGTTTCAGTTTTTCTGATGAGAAAGTCTGAACATGCATGACAATGTACGTTTTATATATCTGCTGTATTTGTCATGTTACCTCTCTATACTTTATCTGAAATTACACTACTTTAATTAAACTTTCTTCTAAGTTCTAATGCAGAACAGGAGTAAATAGCCATTTGCAAACTTAAGCCAAACTTCAGCTTGCTTTTTGCTATCATAGCAGGGTCACTGTAAAGGCTGTGCACTTAATAATTTCTGCTTGTAAAATTCCCAAAGCACAGGATTAGTTGTTCACAGTTTAATGTAAAGATGACGCACTGTATCTTTTCATTAATTTTCCATGCTTCATATTTTATTCAGGGTTTTTTACCTTGCTGTAGTCATTTAGATAAGCACTTCTGCTTCCAGCACGCGCAGCTCGTGCAACAAAGTGAATGATCAGGTTTCCTATTTTCTTCCTTTGAAAAAAGGACACACCTTCTGCTGAGTGTTTGGCATAAATCGTACTTCTCACCTGCATGTCTTGTCGCATGGATTTTTCTAAAGTCTTCTCACCACTGCTTCCATTAGGGCAGCATTTGCATAACGAGTAGAGTCCTGCCTGCGTGCAGAGCCTGGTCCTCTTCGGTTAGGGATTAGTCTCCTGCTGTATTAAATTACACAAAAGATTAAATGAGCTTGTATTTATTCAGTGGATGTTTTGGTTCAATTATTAAATAAGGACCTTAAGGCAGGTATACGTGGAAATTGCTCTTCCTGCAATATCACTTAAAACCAGTAGAGGGATCTCTTTACCCACAAACAAATAAGTCTGCTCCCCATCTCCTGCCCCCAATTTCACTCTCATTTCTGGTTGATTGTCAACTGTGGTTAAGCTGCCGTCACAAAGTCTCTATCTTTGGTGTGCTTTGAAATTTCTTCAGGGTGTTGAGGTTAAGGAGAGAAAGAACAGATCGCTTCTGTCAGTACAACAGCCACAAAGAACATATTTTATTGATTTAAAGTATTTTATATTTAACTGTCTTCTCTGTTCAGAACTTTTTTCATCTTTCAGGGGAGCTAGAATATAACTCTGCATAGCAAAGACAGGAAAAATAGAACTGAGTAGGGAGTTGCCAGAGGATTCAAAGTTACTTGTATTACAGAAGCCTATTTGACTCCATTATGTCCATGTTTTTCATGTAAATGACTAGCTCCTTGGGGAAAAGCATTCCTGCCAAAAGATGAGCAGTCTTATAAAAATTATATCCCTAACCTATTTCCTACTCCTTGCAGAACAGCTGCTTCAATTTCAGAGTTGCTAGTACATTTGGATACAGCAACATTGCCTATGAAATGTTGCCCATTAAGTAGTAGATATGTGGGAGTAAAAAAATATGCTGTGATATTTTGCTCTTTGACAAATAGAAAACCACTTCAGTGATCTGATGCAAACTTTTTATGAGACTGCCTTAAAAATTCTGTTCTATCTATGCTCCAAGACACCTATTTATCAGTGTTTCTATTTTGTTAGAATAAAACGAGCAAGGATGTGCCTGAACTGTAGAAAATGCCCTTGACATCTGTAATGAACTGCTGTCTTAGCTCTTTGCTCACATGGAGATTTCCAATGACTTTTCATATACTGTAATTGGGATAATCCAAATTTTTGCATGTATCTATTAAAAAAACAAACAAACAAACAAAACAACAAAAACCAAACCCAAAACAAAAAACACCAACAAACCAAAATTCACAGCAAACCTTTGAGCTCCATCTGCCCTGTTGTAAACTCAGCTTGTCAGGATGATTTTGGCTTTACTGTCCTAGAATGGAAGAAGGTTAATTAAACTAAATTAGCTAAGACAGCTACCTATGAGCTGATCATGCAAATCGCAGACCGTGCCTGGTATTAGGAGTCTTCTGGAGCAATGGGCATAGATGCTCTTGAACAATGTCCCTGCCTCAGGGTGGGTGGCTGCCCTGGCTTTTTACTAGGTCAAGTTTAAAAGAAAAAACTCTTTCAGTTCTGTACTTTCCAGAAGCTGCTTTTAAGCAGTAGTTCAGCAGCAATTTAAGCTCTTTGAAATGAGAAACTTTGGGCATATATGTGTATTCATACAATTGATGAGCAATAAACATCAACTCATCCTTAATGGTGGTTGTGTCCACCATGTTACTGCATCTCTTAACAGAGATTCAGTGCTTCTTGATCAAAGAGTTTGTTCAAATTTACATGATTAAACACTTCAAGTATCCATTCTCTCTCCAGGCCTAAATGTAGACAATTAAAGTGTATTTACTAGGCATTCATATTTGATCAGTTGGTTGGGGAAATGCAGAGTAACTCATTAGGCAGAATTTATTATTTAGTTTTCCTACCTGTAGTTTAGCCTGAGAGGGAGGTTTCGGAGCTTCATGACTTAATTATTTACAAACCTGTTTTCCGTCTGACAGGGAGGGGGAGGCATCTGCTCTAGTCTTCTACATTATAGCGTTTCACATTCATTTTTCTTAGTTCAACTATCATTAATCATAGGAAAGTCTCTTGGGGAAAAAGGTTGGCAGAGGGAATTGCAAAGTTTATGCTCTGAGAACTGTGGGTACTATATTATCCTTCTGACTCAATGTATAGAAACCAATAGATTTTTCTCCCAGACAATTTGAGTGGTCAATGAGTTCAAGCAACCTGCTATAGTGATGGATAGTTTTGTGTGTTACCAAATTCTAGCTCATGCAGAGAAGATAATTTTCAATCTCAATTCTAGCTTCTTTTGGGAAGGCTTTGGGGAACTCTGGGGGCAGAGATAGAGGCAAAGTATCTGCAAATTGTGAGTCTCACAGGCTTTTTAACTTTTTCTGCAATTGTATGCCTGATCAGTCCACCTCTTTCTGTAAACCTAGACATAATATTTGTGCTGCTTTAGAGGCAGAAGCATATTTTATGTACCTGACAAGTGTGGTACGCCAAGACAACTCAGATTAGATAATAGGGGGTGTAGTACTGTTATTCCAGCAGCATCTTTTCTATCTATGCATGTCTGTCGTCTTTTCTTCTTAAAGCTGTTTACGCTTTTCATAAAGAGAAGTCGCTTGAAGGTATAGGACAGGTCAAAAGCGTTCCTTTGAAGTTTAGTTACCTAACATGTAATGTATTCGCTTAAAGCCTCTTAGTGATGCAATAGTATAAAACCAACGTAAAAATAGAAAGCCGAGGAGTGAACTTTGCAATGCAGTGAGAATTGTAACACTGCAGTTGATCTGTTGCTTCCAGTTCACGTGTTGTATGTGACTAGGCTGAACGTGACCCACTTGAAGAGCTCCATAACTTCAAGCCAAAGGACTTTGCAGTTATCAGACCATTGCACTACTTTCCAAAGAGCTGTGCTACACTGCAGTTTATAGCTAGCAGTTAGGAAGAAACAGAAACTTCTTTGAGAGTCTGTGTGTATAGACAAAACTTGGACCTGATTCTGCAGTTTTCGTAGTTAAATAAGTAGTTCTTTTGGTCCTGAAGAAATTAACTTTATTAGTTTGCAGAACTGAAGGTCTAAGCTTAATCATTCTTGGAAACTGAATAACACTTGAGTTTTTTTGGGAGCTATTAGAGATTTCTTAGCTGAGTCCTGCTAATGAAGCTAAAATTAAGCAAGTAAACCAAAAGGTATTGTAAATGACAATTTGTATTTAATGTGCAAAATAAACAGAAGTAAAACACTGAAGTAGTAAAATGATGTTAAAGATTTGATGCAAACCTGCATGAAGCAAGGTAATTAAGTCAAGAAAAGGACATAAAACAGTTTGTAAAGAGATTGCAATTAAAGTGTCACTAGTACTATTTCTTTGTACTTAGAATAAGAAACAACTATTGAATTTTAAATCCCAGTGGAGGTAAATGTACAGTTTATAGGTGACTACCATATGTGCAAACTATTTAAAGGGCTTATGATACTTCACAAATGGGCCCCTTTTGGGAATAAATGGAAAACATTTGTTTTAAGATGTAGGCTGTGTTACCTGGTTCTTTGGGTCTGAAGAGAAGTTTAGATAGTATAAAATCTTCTGTAAGTTTTAATTGTTTAATTTTAGACAACAGCTCCTTTGTTAGAAGTTTCTACTTCTCTTTTTCCACACAATCCATGCAGTAAATGCTCTAGATCTTCTCGCAGAGTAAAAGCTTATAAAATGAGGCTTGTGTATATGCAAGCTGTGCCTCCTTCAACTGACAGTGTTGAAACTTCCAACAAATCAGCAACAAAGTTTGAAGTGACACAAATAGTGGTAGTGGAAGGACAGAGATGCCACGTTATGGATTTTTCTACTCTCGCACATTTTCCACTTGTAACTGGGAACTGACTGTTAATTACATGCTAATAATTTCATATGTGTTTCCATTGATTTAGCGATTGTCCCAGTTCGTAGCAAAATGTAAGGAACAAAAATTGTTTGATGTTATTGCTTGGAACCCAAGGCTTTATCAGGTGGTCAGACTTTGAAACGCCATATGTAGCTAGATTTTCAGATGTTGGATTTTTAAGTAAAGTGAAACAGGATCTGTAGGGATGCAGTGGAGACAGCTGTAATTGTGGTGTGTGTCAGGTGTATCACCTGCAAACTAGGAGATACTGCTTTTTACATTGCAGTAGTCCATGTTGGTCCTAACAGGGTGCTTTGGACTTGCTACTGCATAAGGCTATTGAAAGAGATTGTTTCTGTGCTTTAGAAGCAAAATGGACAAGAAGTAGATGTTTCTGTGGTGGGGAATTAAGATGTGGAGATGATGCAACTGAGCTTGGAGCTGCAGGAAATAACAGCCATAATCAAGATCAAGTTCTGTTCACAACTTCTAATCACGAGACTGACCTGATTGGTCATTTGAAGTTTGTGCCCTTGTCAAAAGAAAACGTTTTAACATTTCTGACCTTTTGTTTGATGCAAAAGTAACTAGTAATATAATGTTAGTGCAAGAATTTTCATGGTGTGATGAGAAAAAGAGCAAATGACAAACTGAATCACCCGTGACCAATTTTCTCCTATTTCTAGCAAGGCAGTAAATTGACTCAGAAGTGAGTGTTCATTCTGACAGTGACAACAACTACGTGCATGATATTCTAACAGCCTTGGAGTCCAGTTGTTCTGTATGAAAAGCATTTAAACAATAACAACCTAGATTTTCAGAAGACAATACTGACACCTCATCTAAACGTTTTCTTTCTTTAATTGCGTTGATTGATGCCAAGAGAAAGATACTGGCTTAAATGCATTCTCCAGACTATTCAGTGATATGAGAAATTTAAAGCAATGGAAAGTTAAGCTAATAAGTTGATTTGCTAAATATTCAGTTTCGGTTTTTTTGTAGGACCTTAGAAACCAGCTAGAGAAATTACACGGTGAAATGATTGAGAAAGAAAAAGCAGTTGAACATCATTACAATATTCTTTTGAGTGAAAGCAATCAGAAGTTGCAGAGCCAAGAACTAGTTATCAAGCAGCTAACAGACAACGTCAGTCAAAAGGATCTGCTGCTTCAGGTAGGTAGGCTTCAGTTGAAATGAAAAATGGAAAGTTATCATTTGATTTTGTATGAGGAATTATTACAAAATCACATTTGTATTTGGAATTACTGTTGATTTTGATGATAATCCTTCACTTTATAATACTGCATTTGCAGAACAGACATATAATTATTGAATGTGTGGCATTCAACGAGATTTCTTGTTAGGGTTTTATAAAGCGCGTGGACAGAGGAGGAAGACAGCTTTGCTAACACTTATGTGGAATTTTCACTGTTGTGGTAAGATAGTTTAAAATCTCTGAAGTGCCTATGATTTTCAGCTTATCGTGCAGAAGCTAGAAGCTGAGGAATAGGTATAGATACTGAAATATTTTCTCTTTTTTCTTTTTTTTTTTTTAAAGCCCATTCAAAATAAGGTACGTGAGGCGGGAGCTGCCTGAATGTTAATGGACCTGTGTTCAATTTTTTTATAGCTGGAGGTATAACCCTGAAAAGTACCGAACTTATTCAAGCAATAATGCAAAGAGTAATAGCTGAGCTTGCTGTATAGCTGGAGACCAAGGTGCATGCCTTGACATTTTTTAATACTTAAAGGATTGGATAGCTGCGGAAAACTGATGTTTGATTTTAGGTTTTGTTTTTTTTTTTTTTTTTTTTTGCTTCTCACGTTAAGTTGAGCTCTTCTTTTGTGAGGTATGGGAAGACCATGTGCCAGATCATCCTTGGATATTCTCCTGAATTTTCTTTATTTCTCTATTTTGCAGTATAAAACTAGAGTAAATTTTGTAGAACTGTCTCATTGTTTTCTTTTGTTAGAAACTTGATGGAATAGTCAAAGAAAAGGATGCAGAATTGCAGGAGCTCCTGAATAAGTACAAGAACCTTCTAAGAGCCAATGAAGAACTTGAACTGAAAAATGAGGGCTTAGTAAAGGAAAAATGTGCTGCGCAGTCTCAACAGTCAATCGTCAAGATAGTGAGACAGTTAGAGGTGAGTTTTTCATAACTCTGATCATTTGCAGATAAATACCTTACTTCAAATTGAAGAGAATTTTGACTTTTGCTTCAAAGGTGTGGACTCATACAAGTTGAAATTTACCTATGTAGCAAGGGGCTGCTTTTCCTTCAGATCAATACCGTCACAAAATGTTCTGTATTATTAAATTTATAACAATGGCTTTATTAATAATTGTGTCATATGATTTTAATAATTGTGTGATAAGATTTGTATGATTGTGGTGGTGTTGATCTGGTATCGTAAGTTATTAATACATCAGAGTATCGTACTCTGATGAGTTTGTGTGGCATCACTAAACTCTTTAGTCTCAGAAAGTGTTTAAAATGGTTTGCCTGCCATAAAGAGGTAAGAGTTTTGTGGTCATTAGGGTAGACGTGTTTCCCTGAGTGCAGTGGTATCTGCATTTCTGAAGAGAGGTGCAGAGGAGAGTTTGTGTAGTTCTGATAGATAAGGGGAAAGATTGCACAGAGCTAGCGACCACAGGAGATAAATGGAATCTGAGGATAAAAAATATAGGTAGGAGAGAAGATATATCTAGGACAAGAAGAAAACTACTTTTTAAAGTAAAGCAAAGAAGAAAGGCAATAGTACAGTATGTATCTTAAAAAAGGTGGACAGTATATATACATTATTTTATTTGATGCCTTAAATTGAAAAGACTTGTTAGTACCTGAAATTGGAGGTCAAAATTCAAAGTCTTAAAATGTAGATTTAGTTCCTTCACCCTTCACCCCCCACTTCTGTACTGGCAAATAAAAAAGTCCGGTACTGTTACGAAGTTTTTGAATCACTTGATGTGATGAATCAGTGCATTTTTTTTATTCTGTACAGAATAGTGAACAAGTAAGTTGCTTTTGAAGGTATGTTTCTTGTCTTTTTTTTGTGTTGTTTGCAGCCTAGTATGTTAAGGTCTCCAGAAGCATCAGGCAAAGTAAAAAGAATTAGAGTAGTATGTACTAATAATGGAGAAAGCTATTTAGTTTCTTTAATAATAATGAGATTTTCTCAAGGATGTTTAAAATAAAGTGAGCCAATGGGAAAGGAAACATGAATGCTATGCCTTGTGTCACATTCCAGACACACTAGTGATGAGATGCTTAATATGTTATGAACACTATTATTAAACAAGGTAGATCCAAGCACACGTTGAGTCATGGGTTATACGACAAGCTTAGAGTAAAGGAGCTGCATCATGGTTTGCCAGGGTACCAGTGCAGAGTATATCAAAGAATATATGAATATACATGTGGAGAAAACAAAGTCTGTGAAAGGCTGAGTAGAAATTCTACCTCCGTAAAACAAACTGCAGTGCACGCACGAAACTTCTGTCATGAAGGGACCTAAGAGTGATGGAAAATCATGCAGAATTGATGAAAATCAAATACTTTCCTCTGTACACCCTACTTCCAGTATAGGTGTATAACCAGGAGAGAGAGCAGTAGCAAGCAAAGCCATGCATGGTAATGACCCAGTACCCACCTTCTAATCACAATCTATTCTCTATTGCTGGTTCACTTAATGATTGTGAACAATACCTAATCACAACCCATTGTCCTCTTGGCGCAATCTCTGTGTAAGATATCTCCTGTAAGAACCCACTTCGGCATATTAATCATAAGTTTTTGGACACAGATTATCCAGAGCTCTGCTCTCATTGGTTCCTCGGGCTCTTTGATGACTTTACAGTGCTGCACCAACTCTCAACAAACGCACAGCTGGAGCCTCCCACCAGAGAGAACAGAAACCAAGCTCTTCCAGCCGCACTGATCTTTAAAGTTGAAGAAACTGAACTGAGAGATGCAGAACTTTCTCTCTTTCATCATATCTTTTTACTTTATTTTAATGTAATGATAAATTTTAAAGCAACCAACATCCAAAGCCCTGCTGGGTGCCTTGGCCAGGCCAGGGAAGATAAATGACAGTTTCTAATTAGAGTTTGGATTCTTGAGCCACTGTCATGGGCTAGAGAGAGAGTGTGCAAGGGCACTGATAATTAGGTTAGTCATGCAACTGCTGACTCTGGTATCTATGAAGCCTCGGAATGAAATATATTTTACAGACAAGGAATTTAGAAGTGCAGTGGAAACTAGTTGATTTTGCGCTTAATGCTTTTCTTCTTGCTCATCTTCGTGTGTATCAGGAATAGTGTGGCCAGCAGGACTGGGGCAGTGATCATACCCCTGTGCTCGGCACTGGTGAGGCCCCACCTTGAGGCCTGTGTCCAGTTTTGGGCCCCTCATGACAAGAAAGACATGGAGGTGCTGGAGCGTGTCCAGAGAAGGGCAACGAAGAGGTCTAGAAATCTTATGAGGAGTGGCTGAGGGAGCTGGGGGTGTTCATCCTGGAGAAAAGGAGGTTGAGGGGAGACCTTCTCGCTCTCTACAACTCCCTGAAAGGAGGGGGTAGCCGGGGGGGGTCGGTCTCTGCTCCCAAGGAACAGGCAGGCGATGGGACAAAATGAAATGGCCTCAAGTTGCGCCAGGGGAGGTTTAGGATGGATATTAGGCAAAATCTCTTCACTGAAAGGGTTGTGAAACATTGGAACAGGCTGCCCAGGGAACTGGTTGAGTTGCCATCCTTGGAGGTATTTGAAAGACGGGTAGACGTAGTGCTGAGGGACATGGGTTAGTGGTAACGTGGCAGTGCTGGGTTAATGGTTGGACTGGATGGTCTCTTCCAACCATAACGATTCTATGATGCTCTTACAGCCAATACTCCTATATTTACAAAGGTCTTTTTGTTGGAGCATTTGTTAGGTAAATATATTTCTTACAGTTTTTTAGACTTTTGTCATTCATTTTATTACTGAGAAAAGCAGCAAAATTGAGAAACTTTGCTCTTGCTCAGTCCTTGAGCTGTGCTTCTGGGTTCTGTTGTTGCACGTGTAATCTTGCAGTAAGGGTATACTGCAGTAAGGGGCCATAGTGATACAAAATTTAATTCTAAATTGATTTCTCTAAGTGTAAAGAAAAATAATAATTAAAGCCTTGGATTTACTGTAATGTAGCTTTTCTGTGATGTTTGTTTTTGGGAGGAGGAGCTTATATAGCACTTGAGGGTGGAGTAGGAAATGCAGTTAGCTGATAACACTGCAAGGCAAATCTGACGTTTCTGCAGACCCAAGGCACTTCCTAATTCCTGTATGATCAGCACATTATTTGACTTTGGTTATAATTACTCGGCAGAAGTTGAGGAGTTAATACGGTGCAGCCAGGGAACTGAAGGATACTGTGTGCATACAGCTGGGGTGTCTTATTTGCTGCAGCTGGAGAAATTATAGTTAATGCATGAAAGTTATTGATGTAACTAGAGCATTGCAGTTGATGGGTGTTGTGAGAATTGGAATTGGTGCAGTTGTTGCAGTGCTGCAGACATGTCTTAGCTGTCGAAATTGATGCAGGGTGCACACTATTGCTGAGTCGTCGTGATTATGGAAAGTGATGTAGTTGATGTGTTTTTTATACAAGTGTCCTGTCTATGAAATAGTGATCAGTGCATTGTACTTGTTGCTTTCAGTCTCTTGAAATTGATGCTGTGAACACATAAACAAGGTGGTAGTTCAATTTCTGATTTGATGAGGTGAGCTTATAGCTGAAAGCAGCAATGTTGTTTGTCAATATCCGTGTCTTCACACGCTTCAAACTTGTGCTCTTTACCTGTGACACTAAGCATGGCCTGGTGATAGAATGGACGTGGTTAGTGTATCTCACCGTTTTTGTATTAGCAGAAATTTAATCTTAAAGGAGTTAGCCTGATGAAGTGATATTTGGAGTATATAGTCCAGTAGTCTTGCCTCGCATATCACCAAGAATAAGTTCCTCAGAGCCATCAGCTTTGTGACATTTGCTGTGGTTGAGATGACATCTTCTAAAAGTCACCAACAAAGCCTTTTGCTGTAGTAATTTTCATCTTTAGATATATGACCCAGTGGCCCATAACTATTTTAATCTTATTAGTGATTGTTTCATTTATGCTAGACCGTACATAAAGTTTACTGCAATGTTAGAAGAAATTACCAAATCCTGGTGCTGGTGGCTGGCTGGCTGACTCAGGGATGAGGTGTAGGTTATGGCCTTCTCTCGATCGTTCATCCTTTAACCTTCAGAGATTTTGAAATTATCCCAATGGTTGTTGTGAGCAGAGAGTATTCAATGAGGCAACCAGATATTCTTGTGACTTTGCCAATAAGTTATTTATTGTGGAGGTATAAACCTTTTACTTTCATTGCTTACAATTTGAGAAACCTTTAATGAAAATAAGTTATGTTTTCCACCACTGCTGCTTAGCCATAGTATTTCAGGCTTAAATATAGACTTTAATGTATTAGATTGCCTCCTTTCACGGGAATATAAATCTTTCACTGCAATATGGTCCTGGATGTCTTGCAGCTATCTCCTCTAACACATTTTCCCTCACACCATGTGTCAAGAGGTTTAATGTTTCATTAACTCCCACGGCATTATGGTCTATTTAAGTTACAGAGCCGCCTTATGTTTTGTGTACCGTTGGGAAGTTGATTGGAATAATTCACTCCTACGCATAATTTGGAAATGACAGTAATAATGTACAAACAACAAAAAAAGAGATGTTCATGCTATATCGTCTCATCCTTATTATTCATGAAAGATTCTGAAAAATCAAGAACCACTTCCTCATGATTTTGCTAACCTCTACCTAGCTAGTTGAATTGAGATTTTAATAATCTGTGTATAGTCCGTGACAGTTGGAATTAAGAAACAGCTCATGTCTCCTGTTACTCAGAAAAAAGGAAAAAAAAAAAAGAGTTTGGAGGATTTCATGAGCTTACTGAGATTTTGCTGCAAATGTAGAATTAAATTAACATGTGAATTGTAAAAGAAACGTGAGAAACTGGAGCATGGTTCTATGTGTAACACCGCTTTGTTAATACAGCAGCCGTAGACCTTAAACAATTGGTGACAACTGTTATCTAATTTGTGTACTGTAAACTCTTCAAAGTGACATTACTTTGCCAATGCTTCAGAAAGTGCTTTTAATTAGGATATAGTTGTGTAGTGTCTTCAGTAATAATTGCAAGGCTTGTATCAGACATATGGAAGAGTTCACTAGAACTTTTAACAGACTGTTAACCAACTAAATTAAGTCAAAAGATTTATTTCTTCCTGTTGCTTTCTACGTCATTGATCGGTGTCATTGTGATCAAACTTTTTCCTACTTAAATTACAATCTGTGTGTTTTATGTTTAGTGACTTTTCTTGAAAGTCTGAGATTCCACCATATTGATGAGACTCCTTAATTCAGGCTGCAAGATGTACTATTTTACAGGTTTTTTGTGAGATTTTTTTATTAATGGACTTTGGATCACCCACCTCCATCTGTTTGCCTTTGTGTTTCTCAGTACTCAGTCAACAGAAGCCATTGCTGCGTGCTCCTCCTCTGCTCATCTAGATAATAAACTTGATGTGAAGCTCAGTATTTTGCACCTCGTATGCAGAATAGTATATTTAATGTAAAAATTGCACTAGAACCTGGAAACATTTGCTAGAATACAGCTACCGTTGGAATGATGGGAGATGAACGTGATGCAGATGTACAAAGGCAAGGTCACTTCTTCAAAGCATCCATAGCGTGAGGTGGTAGAAGCTACTCTTTCTGCAGTAAGATCTGATGTGCAGATTACCTTAACGGGAGTAATTTGATCAAGACTTGATTACACTTGCAAAATATTATTTAACATATTTGCTAGCATACTGTGAAGTACGAGTGTAAATAATTAAAAGCAAACAACAGTTGTCCTTGCTTTTGTACTGTTTACTTTGCAGAATACTGAATTTTTCAGATTAACAGAATCTTTGCATCGTTAGTGTGAATTAACATGATTCTACTGTAGCTGAACTTTTGTTGCAGTTCCTTCCTTAGGAATTACATTTGGAGTAATAACAGCTGCTTAAAACTCCTGGGTGTAGATTTCTTCCTTGTTAATGATCTGTTCGCTAATGATTTAGTATCTCTTGAGAATCTGGTTTCCAGTCTTGAGGTTGTAATATGGAGAAAACAGAATTACCTTTCATTCTTGCTCTCCAGTGTTACCTTGTCAAACTAGAGCCACGCACATCCCCCATTTGCTGTGGAACTTTTTTTCTTCTTCCTTGCAGTTTTCAGTTGAAAAATAAAACTGAGAGAAGCAACAAGGCCTACTATTCTTCTCGAACAGAGGCAGAATATATGTGTCTGACATTGATACATCTAAATTTGCTATAAATATCTCAGTTATTTTCTCTTCTGCGATGGCTGATATCTTGGATATTTTTATGTAATAAGTGCAAGCAAATGCTCTTTTAAATAGCTGCATTTTTTGCCTCCTGCGGAAAGAGTGGCTGTGTGGTTGTTTTGGAGTGAAAAAAGTCTTGGGAAATTAGTGGATCCTTACTGAGAATGTAGCATAAGAGTCTGGATTTATTCTAATAATAATAATACATTTTCTGTGCGCAAGACTGCAGGTAAACAATTCTCTTTTCTTTGCACAAGTAAAGCAGCAGCTTTGTAGTGATCCAGCTGAGTGTGCGGAAAGCGAACTCAACGGGTGTGTATCTGACATGTTCATCCTTTATTTGGTGGCTCGCTACAGTCCTTTTTGTACAGAAATGGAACAGAATTTGCAGAAACCCCTCCCCCAAAGAAAGCTAATTTTATCCAGAAGACAGAGAGGACTGTTAGGACAGTGCTCAAAAATGTGTGCTTGGAGCTTGGGCTTCTCTACTTTCCCTTCCCTCCCTTCCCTCCTCTGGAATACCCAGGTGGTTCCTGGTTCATTGAGATGTAAACTTAGGAAGTGTGAGGATGCTCGGGCAGGGGGAGGAAGCTTTTTAGACTGCGATAAAAATCATAACCCACTGTTTAGATACATCATTCATGGTAGGTAAATAGTGCAACAGTATTTGCCTCCTTTAATAATAGCTTTTTTAAAGTATCATGAATAGTTTTCAGATTCACATTAGGCTTTGGAGACAGGCAGTCCTGTTCAACAAATTTGGATTTCTGCTTCTTTCACGTTTTCTTCTTGACGCAGGTGTACACATAGTTGTAGACATGCAAACTTAAAAATTACCTTGTAAGCTTAGTATGTTCTTGTTTTAATTTAGGAAAATAAAGAAGCCGAATATGAAAAGCTGATTCTTGCTTTAAGAAAGGAACAAAATATTTATTCTACACTAGTGAAGACTTTCAAAGAATCGGATAGGTAAGTGCTTTTTCTGTTTTGGTGGATAATCTAAACTCAAAGGGCAAAAGTCAGAAGTTGTGAAAAAAGGTGCATCTTAACTGGAGTGGTGATGATTTTGTACCAGCCCATTGTTCATAAGGCCAGGGGGTTTGGAACCAGGGGATCTTTAATGTCCCTTCTGGCCCAAGCCATTCAGTGATTCTATGAAGTAGCAGTAGTGGTCTCCTTAAAAGACAACTGGTTTTGTAAGTGGGGTTATATTATCTAAATTACTTAATTTTTTCTGAAAATATTTCTGTTTGGATTGGAATTTCATATGAGCCAGATTTCCAAAGCAAGCAGCTAGATTTTCAGAGGAGGTACATGTCCTGTGTTAGAATAGAGGGGAAAAATCAAATTACAGGGAACTTCTGGGTGCTGGATGATTTGCCATGGTTTACTCCTAAAATGCAGATAATGCTTCTCTCAAAAGTGTCACTGTGAGAATGTTGATGAGAATAAAAGCCAGTAAGATTTTGGAAAAGGTTAAAGAAAACAGAATAATTGAGGTTTGCATAGTATGCTTTCAATGTAAAGCATTCAGAGGTATGGCAGGAGCGAGTGTTTTTTAACCTTTTAAAATCAAAGAACGCAGCATTTTAGAAAGAAATCTGTGGTTATTTTTTATGCCATTATTGCTTGGCAGTTGAGGAGGAGGCGTTATGATAAAATAAAGACAATTCTTAGCCTTTAGGTAAAATAAATTTAAACATTTTATTAAAAAATTACTGTTACAATTACGAATATCTTAATTAGGTATTGGCAGCATTTGAGAGCCAGCTCCTGACTCCCCCTGCCTGAAGGCAATGGCTCATACCTGCCAACTTTGTGGGAATGTGTGTTTGGATTTTGCAGTTGGTTTATAGACCACTGTAGTTTGGAAACCATAAAGTGAGTAGCACTAAAGTAGATGAGATCTGGTATCTGAATTAAGCGCGTTTGTAGTAATGCCATCTTGGGCTGGGCCACGGCTCAGAAGCTCTTTTGGATACTAGAATGTTTTTCATTAGAAATAGTGATGGAAGTCAGATTATGGAGATTATTTCTTATCTCTGGGAAAAGAGCAATGGCTTTTGTGACTTTCCAGTTGAACAATCAGCAAATGAAGGAAGAAGCTAGTTTGTTTTAATATTTCATATGGAGGAGGTGACCTGGCATTGAAACACGTTCTGTGGGTAAGGAGATTGTCAACACTCTACGTAGTAATGACAACAAAGTAACGTAGCTCTGATAGTAGTTTTTCTTAGAATATTTTTCAAACAAGGAAAATCATAACTGTAGTTGTAATCATTAGGGTAACAGAAGTTTTCCCGTTAACTTCTGTAGGATCAGGAGCAGGATCATTAGTTCCGTTTTCTTGATACGGAGTTATAGGATGCACAGAGCAGCGCATGTTACGCGGTGATTTGGAGAGGATGCGCAACAATTCAACAGTAGAGCTGGAAGTTGGAGGCAGGTCTTCTTGTTGCTCCTCCTCGTGGTTTTGTGGGCTGAGATGTGCTGTAAATCTCATCAGGGAAGGCTTGAACCCCCAAAGTTCTGGGGACCCGATAAACAAGCCCTGCAGATTAGTGCAGCTTCCTCATTTGTGTAACTGCCATCAGCAGTGACATGGATTTTAGGCAAACATCTGTTTTTCTTGCTGACATATCTTTTTAGGCCTTATTTATTTTAAGTAACCTGGATGGTTATTTTTCAAAATAAGCTACTGGATGTCAGGACCAAGACATTTCTTGTCTCTTCAAGCAGGGAATCAATGCTTTTTCTTATAAAACATTTCACTCCTGAAAAGGAGAAAATGTGCTTACTTAGCTTCTAGTAAAGTGTTGGTTTGTTTTTATTCTTAATTTTTTGCTGAGCATTTAAGAGCTCTGTCTTCAAAGATGCTCTTGAGTGACGGAGAATTGGTTAAAGCAATAGTTTCTTGTGCAGGAAACACTGACAACAGCACACTTGTCAGAAGACAGACTGAGAGTCTTTTCATACATGCTGTCTTTTAACTAATGCGTTTCTACAATATGCTGTTATGCTCATGCAAGTATGATGTGCTGTATGTTTCTGTACAGTCTCCTGTAAGATGGTTTTAAATTTTTTTAAACGATTCCAGAATTCTCTGGCATTTGGTGCAGTGGATTGGAAATTCTACAGCAGCTTAATTTATCTTAAAACACTGAGGTTCTGAGTGAAGTAAGTGTGAAAATAAATAATGCAATGAGTTCAGTAACACCTTGTTATTTATTTGTTATTAAATCCAATTGATTTAATTTTATTGCAATTTCAGTTTTTAGCATACTTAAGTCTTTTTGTGGACTGATGGGAACTGTCTTGTCGATGTTGTTGAAGGGCATGGGGACAATTTAGCAAGGGATAGCCAGAGGTGCAGGCAGAGCTGCCTGAGGGGCAGTGGCTAAACTCAGAGCTTCAGTGGCCACCTTGGAAGAAAGCTGCTTAAAGAATTAATTCACGTTGACATATTCTCATTTGTAAGTTTTGGCATTTACATCCCATTGAGATAACTGAGACAATTTAGACCTTAAAAGGTCTTTTTATAGACTGTCGGATAAATGAAGAAATAAAACAGTTGGTTGTTTCTGGGTCATATTTTCAACGAAACACAATTTTTAAATCTTTTTCTTAAGTGGAGCATTAGATTATATAGTATAGTTCTGTAGCAAGGGAACAAAGTTTCCATGGTCACCATATAATAGAATACACAGAGCCATCAGTATTATGTGATAGTGATATTTTTCTGGCATGCTTTTCAGAAGTTAGTAATTTTGATTTTCCTTAAAAAGAATTACACAGAAGTTGGCTGGTGGAATATATCTGTCATGTTTCATCTGACTTAGAAACAGCACAGCTCAAAACAGCAAGAAAAGGCCGTATATGTAAATGTTTAGTTTCTTCTCTCTGTGTGGGATTTGTTTGTTCTTGTGCATCAAAATGATGTAAGTGTGTGATGAAAACCAGCGATGGCTAATGTGAAATGGGCTCTTTGTGGAAGCCCAGATGTATGAAAGACGCTGAGGTGCACAACAAAATGTTTTGAATTGAATCTTCAAGATATTTTTTTTCTCCTTTCTTTTAGTATAAATAGCTTGCAAACAGAACTAAACAACATTTTCATGTTGCGAAAACAACTAGAAGAAGACGTTTTAGCTAATCGTAATCTGCAGAAGGTTTTAGAAGATCAGATTAAGGACATGAAAAACCGACAAGGTCTGTGTACATCTGCAGCCCATCCCTTTTCTTGATATTCTTGCCCAAAAGAAAACTGGTTTTATTGCAGTCAGTTTGCTGTGATGGAGAAGAAACGTTTGAGAGTAGAAAAAGGTGTGAAAAGACTTCTTTTCAGCTTTCTATACTGAGAATTATTTGGGGGATTTGTAACAGAATGTCTTTGAGCAATCAGGGCATATACAGAGAGACAGCTTTTCTCTTTCCATGCAGCAAATGTTAGTAATTCTGTGGCAATTCTACTGCAGTGATCATTTCAAGCTGCCTACAATTTTGTACCCATAGAATTTACTGTTTTCTGCAGAAGTTGGAGATTCCTGGCTTTGAATAAATCTGTGGCCATGGGATTGCTTTCTGACCATGGAATGTAATTATTTCCAAATACTCTGGTAAAGAGGTTGTGTCTCAGGAAATGGCCAGACTCTTCCTAACAGAATAAGTTTTTCCAGAGAAAGAAAAAATAGCCAGAGGTTTTGTTATTTTGTAATTCAGAAATAGCAGCGCTTTTAAATATAACTTCTATTTTAGCTTTTTTTTATTGTACTTCTTTGGAGGTGTTTTTAGTATATACTTAGGTATTAATATAAGTGTACATTGTTAAGTATAGTTTACTGCATATGTACAGATGTATCTGTTTTATTCCATAAGGGATATATAAATAACAATAAAACCTGTTCGCTTACCCCTTTCAACTTAGCTTTTCAATTTTAGCATCGCTCCCTTGACAGCTATGATAAGTGACAAAAGTTAAACTTCTGCCGTTTCAAAGTTTCCAACCTCCAAAGTGCAGACGTGATGAACAGCGAGGGTGGGCCAAAGGGGCTTGTGGATGCTCCTGGGTTCTGAAGAGCAGTGGTGTTGCGGGTGAGGCTGCTCGGAATGAAGGCTGTGAAAATTAGTGATCATTTGTGAAGCTTTGGGCCCTTGCAGCAGCCATGGGATCAGTGTCAGAGCTGGGAGTAGGATTCAGGCATCTCTTCTTTGTCCTAATTTACATGTGCTTTCTCCCTATCTAATGAGATATATTTATAGAATTAACCGTCATCTATATTCTAAACGAACAGGTGTTTATTGAAACATAAAAAATCATTCCCACAGTTATAGAGGAAATGAATAAGTAGCTATTTTCAATTCAATTAATGCAATCTTTTGACCCAAAAGCAAAATAAATTCAGTAACTTTGTCTAACCTGGCCTTTTGCCTTGAGACATTGAGTTCATGTTCATAAAAATATAGTTAAAATGGAATAACTATTCATGCCTTACTTATCCTTCCTAGAAATTATTTCTAATTGTAATGCTAAATATGCAAATTATAATTCAGAATTACAATCGCCACTCATGCTGATAACCACAGAAAATACAGCCACGAAAATACAGCATGTCTAGGTGTCAGAAGCACAAAGAAATACGAGGGCAAAATTTGTTCAATTAAACAGAAAGCTTATTTTGGGGGATGAAACATTTTAACTGGCCTCCCACAGACTTACTAGTAGGTTCTTATTCAAAAAGTCCTGTCTTTGCACTTTCTGCTGTGTTTTCCTGCAAATAAGAGTCTCTGAAATAATTCCTGTCCTTGGTTATTTTGACAGAAGAAACACTGTCTTTCTGTGGAGATCAAACATCTTATATGAGTATCTGTTTAGGAGAGCAAGATCGTTTAAGCCCACAAATAGACCATCTGTCTCTTGAAGAACTTAAGAAAAAGGTATTGATCTGTTTTATTATTTACTGTTTCTAATGGCTTAATTCTGCTTCATTTATAGTTTGTGCATCTCTCACAAAAAGAAGCGTTTTCATTATTTAGGTACAGTTGGGTAGTTCTGAAAGGATTTGAAGTTCTCATATCCGTGGTCTGTGGTCCACCTTTTATGAACTGTTTAGTCTTTGTTACACCACGTGAGCTTCAGAGTCAGCTGAAAGATAGGTGGCTTGCTGCAAAGGTTTTATGATAGACTCCTGGATTCAAGTTTCAGACTCAGTGCCACGTTTTAGTCATCATGAGGTATACCAGCTCCAAAGAAGAGTTTTTGCATTAAGTATCCTGCAACGCGTATGCACCTTGATTAATCATGAGAATGGTAGTGGTGTCTATAATTTATACGTCTGTATAGCACATTCCATCCCACAATTTGCAGATCTTTTGGTAAATACGGTACGTTATAAAATAACCCTGAAGTAAGTTAATGTTGTCTCCATTCTACATAAGGAGAACTGAAATTCAGAGATTAAACGTGCAAAGCACTGTCATACAATAAATCAGTATTGGAGTTTGGAAACTTGTTCTTTTGACTCCTCACCCTGTGTGGTGACCTCTGATCTGTGCACCAATTTATTGTGCATGCAATTTATTTATATCGTAATTATTTTGAATATGGTTGTTTGGGAGTGAATGTCAGCGAAGTTTTATATTTCTCGTGGCCAGCTGAATTGTAGGCAGGTGTTCGAAATCTGGAGGTGGGTAATCTGAAGGAAAGAAGTTTGCCTTACACTGAACAGGTGTCAATAAAAAAAGCCCCAGATTGTGTCCCAGTCCCATTCTGAGGTTATACCACTTTTATCTCTGAACAAATTCCCTTCAGTACATTCAGGGACATTCATTAGCAAAAGACATTTTTATACCATCTCTTACTTGTAAAAGGGTTTGTGTGTCTGAAAGTTGATCTTGTTTATCCGAATATGTTAATTGGTCTAGTAAGAAGATTTCATTTTCTTCTGCAAACATTGCCTTCTTGATACACTAGGAGTCTGTGACAGTAATGTCTGTTCAAGAGTTTTGAACATGATTGTCCTTTCAGATTTTGCATCTGTGAAACAACTCAGAATGACAGTGGCTTATAAAGGGTGTTTGAGACAGAAGAATAGGTTGTTTCTGAATGCTGCTATTTCTCTGTAATGCTGGTTTCCCTGGCACTAAAACGTCTATTCTCAAATCAGCCTGTTGGTTTGAGGTGCCCTCAGGTTTCTTCTTGCTACTGAGTTGTAAAACTTGATATCTCAACTTAATAACATGGCTGGAAACTACAGTCTTCTTACAAGTTAAGATTTCTTCAATAGTAACTCACAGATACATAACCATGTTTTCATACATAGGGAGATTGCCGCATGAACAGATACAGAAGCCCAGGCTTTCCAACTCTGCAGTTTAGATTTAGCTGGAGATTTGTATATCATAATTTGTTCCCATACTAGTATGGATGTTACCAGTTTTGCTTGTTCTTCCTTTGGTTATTTAGGTTACTGATCTTCTCTTGACGGTTAAGGATCTGCAGTCAATTAATCAAGAACTTAAGAAAAAACAGCTTGGACTTTGTACAACAGATTCTCAAGGGAAGGAAGCACTAAAAATATTAAACCACAGTGAGGTAGGTTTTCTGTGTTAAAGTAGTGAATGTGACTCTCACGTCTAATATGCCTTGTGGAATCACTTAGATCAGTGCAGAATGAGTGTAAAACCCTCAGGGCTTAGGTTGCTAATTCCTTATAATAATTTTTTTAAATTAATGATGTAAACACCTTTAAGATGTTAGCACAACAGAGATGCAAGTGTTCAGTGATGTGTCAAGTTGATTTAAGGAAACAACTTCCACATCAAAATATTAATTGGGTTTGTGATGTATTTGTTTTGCCAATTGAAAGCGAAGGAAATAGTTTTACAAAGAAAGCAGTATCTTATGTAGCATTTTAGCTACTACTGAACGTTTGCTTGTCTACTGTTCAAGAGTCATTCTCATGCTGTATCTAATTCTGTAAGAGCTTAGTTCATATCTCCTCCGCATCCGCAAAACAACTAGGGTTGACTGTAGCCAAACCAGAAAGATAAGCACTTTCGGTCACTTAAGTGCATGGTTGTTTCTTCACGTAGAATGTAGAAGTATATGAAGAAGTGGCCAGCATTGGGGTAGATTGCTGAGAGCTGCAAGGCAGTAATCACTGCTGGATGTTTCATTCTTTTGCCCAAAGCCAAGACTGCTTTTAGCTGTGGGGAAGACGAGGTCTTGGCAAAATACTTCCACTAAGAAGCATTTTGGGTGCTGGGTCCCCATGTGTCTTACTATGTGTGAATGATGAAGGATGTTCAGGAGGCTCTGGTAGATTCTAGTGAACCTTCCAGCTTGTTACAAAGAATCACTTGAAATGTGGCTAGTAGTACTTTTCTTTATATTCTGTTGTTGTTTTTGCTTTCAGTTACATGTTCTTGTGCATCACATATTGAATAGGAAGGTAAAAATATAAAAGGCATAATGATGGTATTAGAATTTTGTCCTGAATTTCTGAATTAAACTCAAAAGAACAAAAAATTAGGAATATTTTGAATCAGTTACGTGTAGGCATTGCCTAATTCTAGAGCTGGGACTGTAGTATTTATGATTTTTCTGCAGGACAGTTTATTCTGCAGGACTCTGGAAAAAGGGTCCTGTCTTTTACCACATGTACTGCAGATGCACTGGAGGCAATCGTCAGAAGTCACAAAATATACTCGCTTTTCCAGTTTTAAGACATACTTATGTTACCTTCGATTGAAAAAGGTTTTAAATCATAGGTCAACCTTTAGGAGTGCCATGGCTTTTATTAAAACAATGAATTTACACGTTACTCTAATAGGTTTGCATGGAAAGCTTGTGGGCAATCTGTTTCAGAGCACATGGACTTTCTGTAGGTTAATATTTCTAGCAATTTGCCTGGTCATCCTGCAGAGGGTGCTGCACCCCCACTGATGCTGTACTTGATGCCGAAGGAGTTTGTCCTGTGCTAAGATTATCATGACAAGATACTGCGCGCTCCTGCATTTCTCTCGGCATGAAAAGAACATATAGGGCTTAACATATATTTAAGAAGCTGTTGACGTGGAGTTAGATATAGAATGACGCAGAGTGAAGCTCGTAAAATATAAATAAACCTCAAAATTCTGGTGAAGGAAATAGGAAAGTAAAATATGGTATTTTAACCTGTGCTAGAATGATAAAATTACTGTGGATCTCAAAAATGAAGGGATCTGTAATTAAAAGTTTTTAGTTTAAAAGGTACCATTTTATCAGTCACGACAATAAATGGCAACCTGGATTTTGGGTTATGGATTGTGACAACGGTGTGTTCTGCATACTAATAACCATTGTCAAAAAAACTAAGTTCTATTTTTTTGTGTGTATTTTGGGCTAGAATTTGTTGGCAGGTAATGCTGAAATGACACTAACATATGTGCTATAAGAGGAATTTGGACAGACACAGGAAGATGTATCCTGCTCGGGTTCTTAAAATGAACCCATCTTTCTTTCCCTTCACAAAGCCAGAGCACAAATGAGCTGAATCTGGATGTTGGTGCCTCTGCAGGGCATCTCCCAAAGGTCTGACAGCCCCCAGTACTCTGTTTCTCAGCTTCATGTTCGGAAGGGAGGGAGAAGGAGGAGAGAAAAAGGTTGTTTTTGTACTGTCCTCTGAACATCTGCTTTCTCCGAGAGAAGCAGCCTCGGCGATTTCAGCCTTCAGGGCTCCAGGGATCTCTGCAAACCAAGCATATCAGTGGTTCATTTAGGAAAAACATTCTCAAGGTTTTCGGTCTCCAAGGAAATACTTTAAACAGGCAGCTTATTCTTGGTAGACTTCTTTTCTGGCCTTAAGACACTTATTTTCTTTTAATATTTTGTTGAACGTTAGATTGTATTCCTTGGAGCACAGAAAGTGTCTTGGCAGCCTCTGAGACACAGGACCATAGGACCAGGCTCAAACTGTCGTCATTTGTTGTAACAGTGAGCCATAACCTGTTGGTCTTATGTGGTAGTTTCATTCTAAGAATCATCACCTATAAAACCAAATACTGGCCTGGGAAAAGCATGTGCTAAAAAATGTTGAGTCATAAAAGGTAGTTGCACTGGGCGGATAAGGTTTATTTGCAAATAAGTTTATTTTTAATACTCAAATGCAGGTTTGGCCCTGAATCTACACATAGGAGATTAAACCTTAAACATTTTTTTTAATAATAGCTAACAGCATTGGACTTTTGGCATCCCATGATTGCAACAAAAAGATCTTGTTATAATGCACACCCTTGCTATGTGCCATAATCCTGTCTGTGTCTTCCTCCAGTTTTCAGATTGTCTTTACTTTGTGTCGTCCTAGAAAATCAAGTCCAAGTGAAAATACCACAATAATTCAAACATGACTTGGAAGTTAGTTTTCAATATAGATTTCTAATAGTAAAAGGCAAATATATTAATATGCTGCACCATCCGGTTTCCGGCTTTTAAAATTCATATTTAAAACCATTAGAGTTGCTTATACTGCTAGGGATTGGAAGATAAAAAGGCTTTTCTCATTTATTTCATATATATATATATTTTATATGGGCATACATTCTGTGCATACTCAATTAAAAAAAAATCAAAACCCACGCATGTTTTCAATTCCCAGTGTTCTCAGAAAGCAAAAATAACCTGCAGAATCCTGTTTGCAACTGGACTGACAAGCTGTGAGCCAAGACTTTCCAGCATGTGATACTGGGGAAGCGGGTTTCTCTTTCCATGTCATAAGTTTCAGCTCTGCGCTGTGTGTCCATCGAAGCTATAAATATCACATCCACGACCCCTAGACACCAGTTTCTTTCCTTCAGTCTGTCATCTGAGTCTCTGTACCTATAATCTCAATTTTCTGTAACTATGCTCAAGATTCTGCTTTTCTTGTCTTAAAGGTAATTTTTCTTTAGCCCATGTCACACCAAAATATGTCTGTTACACACAGCAGTGGTACATTATTGCCACAAGTGCTTTAAGACAAAAATTTTTATCTAAAGCAAGTTTTATTCCACTGTGCTGTATTCTACCTGTGGTTTAGGCATAGCATTGTTGATATTTGTCATCACTCTCACACATTTCTACTATTTAATGAGATTCTAGCAGCAAAGATCTTAAATATTTATCTTTTGCTATTAGATTGGGAAATGTTACTATAAAACAAGATGATATAAATGTCCAATCTGGTCTTATTACAGGGGAGCGGTGGAACGTGGTAACTGCAGGTCACTCACGATGGATCCCAAAGTGGGATGAAAGACTGTCTTTTTAGTCGGGTTGTTTTCTGGCAGGCTGTGCCGGAATGTGGCTACTGAATATAATAATTCTTTGTAAATACAAGTTTTTCTTATGATCAGTGTTTAACCGACACAGGCAAGGCTAAATTCTGTCCTCTGTTGCTGGAGGAAACTTGAGTAGCGGAGGTGAGTTGTGAGAGAGATGAAAATATTCTCCATGAGCTGTGTGTGGATGCAGCACGCGTTCAACAGTGGTCTTTGCTGCTGTTGAGAGAGGAGCAACGCGTGGGGCGCATCCTTCGCTTCCCGTCTGTCGCTGAGATGTAGCATCCCAGCAAACCAAAGGGAGCCTGCTCTTGCTGCCAGTTATGCTGATGTCAGGAACTTGGGGTCCGCTACTGAAAAAGCTGAGTCTTCCTCCTTCTCTTTGTTCAGCGTATATTAGTGATGGGAGATGGATTGGGTTCTGGGGCAAATAGGGGGAAAAAAAGGATGATTTGGCACCACTTGCTACAAATGGGCAAATTTAGGCAAGACAAAGCAGATTGTAACCTTCAGTGTTACAGTAAGTCTTTTTATTGTATAGCAAGCTACTTGTGCTTTGTTTTGAAAGCATCTGTCTCCTGGATGCTGGAGAAGAGCCTAAATTGTGTAGCAATTGAAAATAAATTCTGGAAACTGGAAAATAAAATAGGCACAATGAGAACGTGACTGAAGACAGGGGTCCTTTGCCAGAAGAGGTTAAGTGATTTTTATATTTTTTGTAAATTCTGAAGAGAAAGGGTTAAATAAAAATGAAGGAATGTATAAGATAAAATTTCACTGTATTTAATGTGAGTCATTCCTGGGTTTTATATTAATTTTCTTTGATCTTGTTGAAGAAATCTAATTCAGTGTTTGTTACTTTGTATTACAGGCTTTTTTTATTTTTCTTTTAAGACATGTCACTGACTTATTTATGCATGTTTCATATCACAGTATTTTTTTTGGTGCTACATTTTCACATCATTCCATACTTTGTGTAGTGTCTTGAAATAACAGCGGAGCCTGTGATGCAGACTGGAGATGGTGACAATGACAGGAAGATACAGAGCAGTCAATTTTCTGAGAGGGTCAGCCAGGTAGGACTCTGCGCTGGGTACATTATGTTTCACTACTGTCTTCTCTGCATGCCTTTAAAAATTCTTACTTTCTTAGCACACAAAGTCTTTTGCAAACAAAGCATTCTTTTCTGATATCTGATTTTGCTTTCAACTAATTGTTATCCTAAAGAGTTTCTGAAAGCTTTTTGCTATATTTTTCTGCTGATAGGGCTTTGCAGCTTTCATTCTGGTCCTTGTTTTCTCTTGTTCGAGTGCTCATAATCTTCTTTAATGGGGATGACAAAAAATCCCTTGAAATTGTGTTTCTTTACATACACACACACTGATCTTCAGCCTCTATTGTAGTCAGGACTATAGTACAGATTGTCATAGAATCATAGAGTAGTTGGGTTGGAAGGGACCTTAAAGATCATCTAGTTCCAACCCCCCTGCCCTGGGCAGGGACACCTCCACCAACCCAGGTTGCTCCAAGCCCCGTCCAGCCTGGCCTTGAACCCCTCCAGGGATGGGGCAGCCGCAGCTTCTCTGGGCAACCTGGGCCAGGGGCTCACCACCCTCACAGCAAAGAATTTCTTCCTGATGTCTAAAGTAAATCTGTCTTCTTCCAGTGTGAAGCCATTACCCCTCATCCTATCATACATGCCCTTGTGAAAAGTCCCTCTCCAGCTTTCTTGTAGGCCCCCTTCAGGTACTGGAGGGGGCTCTAAGTTCTCCCTAAGTTCTCCCCGGAGCCTTCTCTTCTCCAGGCTGAACCACCCCAACTCTCTCAGCCTGTCCTCATAGCAGAGGGGCTCCAGCCCTTGCAGCATCTTCGTGGCCACCTTTGGCCCTGCTCCAACAGGTCCATGTCTTTGCTGTGCTGAAGACTCCAAAGCTGGATGCAGTGGGGTCTCACATGAGTGGAGCAGAGGGGCAGAACCCCCTCTAGGCGGAGTGTCATGAGAGCAGAGTAGAGGGTCAGAATCACCTCCTTCGCCCTGCTGGCCACGCTGCTTTTGCTGCAGCCTGGGATGCAGTTGGCCTTTGGGGCTGCAAGCACACATTGCCAGCTCATATTGAGCTTCTCATCCACCAACACCCCCAAGGCCTTCTCCTCAGGGCTGCTCTCAATCCATTCTCTGCCCAGCCTGTGTTTGTGCCTGGGATTGCCGTGACCCAGGTGCAGGACCTTGCACTTGGCCTGGTTGAACTTCATGAGGTTGGCATGGGCCCACCTCTCAAGCCTGTCCAGGTCCCTCTGGATGGCATCCCTTCCCTCCACCGTATCAACCACGCCACAGAGCTTGGTGTCATCAGCAATCTTGCTGACGGTGCACTCAATCCCACTGTCCATGTTGCTGACCAAGATGTTGAACAGCACCAGGCCCAGTACTCACCCCTGAGGAATTTTGTAAGATTCACTTGCTGCTGTGCTTGAGGAAAAAACACTGTAGATCCTTCTTCAGGGTTGAAATGCTTGATGTCTTGGTAACTTGTTGACTTTGTTTTCCTACCTACAGGAATCTGCCGTCCTCTCTCTCTGTCTTTCAAAAGTGATGTAATAGAAAGCATCATGGAATCATAACAGAATGTCGGGTTGCAAGGGACCGTAGAGGATCATAGAGTGCAATTAAAGTTGCAACTTTCTGGTTTAAAAATTATAGCATGCTAAAATATGGCACAAACTGGGCATTTTTGTTACTAATGTTGAAGAATAATGATGTTCTGTTCTTTGATTTGTAATTTCTGTGTTTCTCTGTTTACTAGGTATGCCTTCAAGTATCTTTGGATTTTCCTTCTGAGGTGGATAAACAGGTGAGCGATGTATTTTAAAGGTTCTTTTGACTCTTAAACATCTTAACCTCTCGCTGCTGATGTCTACTGATGAAAATTTCATCCAAATGAGCCCAGTATAAATTCTAATGCAATTGATACAGGAGACTTTCATTGATTTTAAATGGGGGTTGAATTACTGGAGAGAATCCATGTAGAATTTTCCTAGGACGCGTCTGCAGCGTTTCATACAAAAAGCTGTCAGTTTTTAAATACTTCAAGTTACATCCTGTCCTGGCCATAAGGGATGGCCTGGAGATCCCAGGCCAGAATTTGGTGCTGTAAAGGCAAGACGATTCAAAAGTGAACTAATAAAAAGTTAGCTGCAATCTGCAGGCAACATTCCAGAAATTTCATACCTCTTCATAGATAAAAGACCTTCAGGGAAATCTACTCACTACTTACTAAACAACTGATCACTATGAATTAATAATATGAAATAGATGTTAATTAGTTTTTCTATTAATAAATAGTAAGTGAAATGTCTGTGGATGCTTCTTAATGTAGATAAAGAGCATCAGGAATTACAAAACACGATTACAAAAAGATTACAGCCCTGAATTTAATGCAACATTACATACCTGTGTAATAAGAAAATGTTTGCAATTTTTTAACAGATAACTCCATCAGGCTATTCAGAGAGTTTCTGCAAAGATAGACATTACAGGAGTCCAAATAAGCCTCAGTTTGAACATAATACAACTGGCAAACAATTTGGCAGAATAGGAATGAGCGAACATGAAACAGAAGAGAACTTGCTCACATCTCTTTTAAGAGAAAATAGAACATCAGTACTGGAATCTACGTAAGTATGAGGGATATGCACTGCTTTTGACAGTATTTCTATTTGAGAAGAGAATAAAGTAATTTTTGCTAAAGTGAATTTAGATAATGGCACAGTCTAATTTACCTGAGAGATTGGCAAGGCGCCTTCAGAGCCATTTTAGTCTATCATGCAATTAAGTAATTAGGAAACATACTATCAGTAGAAATCCTTATGAAAAACCCATTACAAGAAAAAAACCTCTCCAAAGTTACTGATACACGGAGCTTTACTGAAGGGACGGATTGTTTTCAGGGTGGGGTCTAGCAGTGCTAAAGTGCTCAGATGATAATAGGTGGTATTTAAAAAAAATGATAAAGTATCTGAGAGCACAGGCCAGTGCAGGGTGGTGTGGTGGAGGGGGTGAACTGCTGCTGTAAAACTGATACGTGTAAGGAACTGAGGGTGGAGGAATTGAAGTTACAATGGCTGTTTGACAGGATTAATTTTGAGTGGACGTTATGCTTTATAGCCTTGGGCATTTCATCTGCACTGCTTGGACAGAGGTTTACTCTCTGTCAGCAGTTTAGGGAGTCTGGGCCCATGTGCTGGGCCCAACCAATTAATTGACTAATTGGTTATTCCAGTGTAACCACATGTAGGAGATGGGCCCAACCAATTAATTGACTAATTGGTTATTCCAGTGTAACCACGTGTAGGAGTCTGCTGAGAGGAGCCATGTTATAAGTACTTAGAGATACATATTCGTGCAACTAAAAATTGCACGTGCAATACGTGAGAAAATACTCGTGCAACTAAATCTGTATAAGCCCTGGTGTAACAAATGTTTTTCAAGTGTGTGTGTTACAGTGTAATTTGATCAATTCCCAGCTGAAATGCTCATTTCCGTAAGAACTGGACAACGCCAAGCAAGAAAAGGGTGTATAGAAAAACACATCCTGACTGGTTCTGTTTTCCCCAATTTCATGCTTACACCACTTACTCTCCTGGTTGAAAAGTGAATTAAGAGCTTTGCTGGAGATCATTCTCATTTTTCTGTCCACACTGCAATGACTACGTACAGTATTACGGGACTTTTTTCAGTGCCTGTCAGCGTTGTTCCTCCAGCCACAGTGGTTTCTGGAGAGTAATAGGAGTGACCTTCCATATAGGTTGTGCTCGGCAGTGCTGGTAGCAGAATATCCTGTGGAATTACACAAGGCGAATCCTGGTGTCTGTGTTCAGCATGCTCTGCGCTTGACTTTCCTCAAGCAATTCTGTATTTTACATTACTATTTAAAACTCTCCAACAGGCATAAATGGTCTTAGTTGTCGAAGCACTAGTTAGTGGTAAATGAGGAGATACTACTCTCTCAGAAGATGAATAGATAATATTGTTTTATTTGTTAACTTTACTTAAAAGTCTGCTAATGAGTGATTCCAGCACCATCATCTTTCCCACTCTAGTGTGTAATCTTTTCTGTGTTCAAGTACAAATGACCGGATTGACTGCGGCTGAGCCTGTACTTTGCATAACTTAATTCTCACTAATGACATTAGATGCCAGAGGAAGACATAAAAGGCCTAGTTAGCTTCTACCATTTCAAATGCTAGCTATACAAATGCGGTTGTTTTAAATGCTGGTATATATGTTTAATGGCACAAACGGCTCTCTGTTGGACACATGAAATCATCTGTAGAATTTGAGGGCTTTAAATATCTCTTCTTTGGCTTCAGTTTCTCTTAAAACATTGCTTTCCAAACTGTTGTCCATGATCAGTAGTTATCTGTGGGGCAGTTCGGTGCTCTGTAGTGAGCTGTTTTTGCAGGCTTTTGGCTGCTTTCTCAGTTTCCATCTTCCACATTACATTAGAAATACATGAAGGGATAAACTCAACATCTTAGTCTCCTGTGTTTTGGGTAGAATTTTATTTTTAAGGTAGTTCAATTGGAGAGTAAACTCTCTTGAAAATCCATTCCTATTTCTTAGATTGCTATTTTATGTAAGCAATTGATTTAGTTACCAGAGATTTAGTATTTGTTCATGAATGCAGAAAGGGGCAGTAGGGTATATATGGTCATACATAGGAGAAATGCACTGATGAGATAATTTAAGATATAACTAAAGCTCTGATAAGGTTTCAAAAACTCTGTTCGTTAGTGAGTAATTTGTTAGTGAGTAAAATGGAATCTCCTGGAAATTTGAAATGTCAAGACACAGCAAAAGAATTTCTTAGAAGGTATTCTTATTTGCTTAAATAAAAATCAAAATTCATGCCTTTTCTTTCCTCCTTCCTGAGTATAGCAGACAAGAACAAATGAAAACTGTAAATGAACTGTTAGATCATCTGAACACAACTGAAGAAGATACAGAGAAAAAGGATGAAAAAGATCTTAGGCAAATGATTATTCAACTAAGAGCTGAACTCAAACATTTCAAGCAGGTCAATAAATTCTTAAAACAGCAAGTAGAATTGAAATCAACTTTTGATGGAAAAGAGAAGCTTTATCCAGATGCAATGCCACAGATTAATAAGGATATCGAGTTGTTGAAAGTGGAATTGAAAGATGCAGCTACACAAACAATGACTTTAGAGAGTAATGTCATGAGATTCAAACATGAAGACAGAAAAGGAGCCTCAGAAGACAAAAAAAAATATTCAAGATTAAATGCAGAAAGAGAACATCAGCAAGAAAATGTGTGTAAGAAGGGTGAACAGGATGAAAGACTTTTTTTTACAAGGAGAACAAATGAAGTAAGTTTATTTAAGATTCGCTTTCTGGTACTTGGGGAATAGATGTGTAAAAGAGAAAAACATGTTCCATTTCTAATATTAAATCTTGCTTTTGTGTAATTTTTAAAATTAGAAAAAGAGATGTAAGCCAAATATATTTTAGATAATTGTTCTTAATGTTCAGAGCTTTTCATCGCATACTTCACTGTGCTTTAGAACATTAATTAATTGAATTCCAATCCTCACTGGGAACAGATACTAGTAAATATTATAGCTTTGGAAAAAGAGGTGGTTTTTAACATAATGGCCTGATTCTGTACTACCTTATGTCTCTGCATCAATGTTCATAACATGCAGAACCAGAGCATTCTGAACTGATAGCTTATTAAGTCTTACTGGCAAATGCCTTCTAGAACGTTGAAGACCTGCCTAATGTCAGAGAGCATGCTGGCGAAGAGTTAATGGTAGATTTCAACAAGCTCAAATCTTAATTTTAGGCTTTTGTTAACTTTTCATCACTGTGTCTTGCTTTTAGAGAAGTAGTACTATAGTACTAGTAGTAGTACTGTATAAAACTCTGGGGGCAGTTCTTCATGTTTGGAATCTAAGTGCACAGAATCTGTTTTGTGAGTACAGACGTAATTTGCTTGTGCTGGATAAGTTTTCACGCCTTTTGTATGCAGCAGTCTGTGGTCCCAAACAAAGAGGTGGGGAAGCAGCGTCTGCTAAAGAGTGCACGCGTATTGTTTCAGTAGCAGTTATAGAAGTGAAGCTGAAAACTCTTTGAAGATCTTGGCTCTTGCAGAGCAGACAAAGGAGAGGATTGCTTTTGATTTTCTGCACTGCTAATAGAGAATGTTGTAGCACCTTCTGCAAAGAATGGTTTCCATGACTTTAGTGATCAAGAGATTTCCGTGAGCTAGCAATTGGGAGCAATTCATTGTTGTTCTGGTTTGTTCTTGTTGGATTCATTTTTCTGAAGGAAAGGGCTTGTAAACCAAGAGATGTTGATGAGACTTTGTTCTGTACAGGCATAAATATTTCGGTATAGTTTGGGATTTTAAGGAAAAGATTTTGGCATGCACTGTTGGTCCCTGGCAAACACCCCAGAAAATTCATGCCAGTCTTAGCAATAGGTTATGATACCCCTGAAAAATCAAAACCTGAGTAACTCACAAAAACTATGTCCTGTTTCACCAAACGATTTACATGTAATCAACATCTACCAGAGTATCTCCAGATACAGTCTTAGTCTTTTAAGCTTTCCTTATTGTCAGTAAATCTCCTAGCTATAAAGAAAAATCACGTTTTGGGAGGAAGGAGGGTAATAATGGAAATGTTCTTGGGCTATTGTTAATGTTCTTAGTCTTTTAGGCATTTGGCCTGTGCTGTTTGGCAGGTTGGCTGCTGTGATAGCTGCTCCTGCATCCTTGGGATGCCGTGACTGGTCCGAGACAGGAGGAGTGGAAGGTTGGCGCACTCCAGGGCAGCTGGCTCCAGAAGCACATGGAGAGATAAGGGCAGGGGGAAGACAGAAGAGTGAAGATGGGGAGGGGAGTAGAGGAGGAAGGGTTTTGAGATCCTGGCTGGTCTGGTAATAAAGATCTGCTTATGATGGCTTGCTTAAGAGTGCTAATGATGTCTTTGAGTTGCTGGTCTCATCTCTAAGGAATGAAGGACAAGCTCTCTGAAGACAAAAAAAGGTCTGTCTGCCCTCCACAGGGAATACCTCGAGTTCTCTCTGCAGTTCTTCTTTTTTTCAGGTTCCTGTTTTCCCTGAGTTTCAGTGTACTGTTTTGATTCATCATTTTCCACATTCCTCTCTAGTTTAATCAGTTACAACCTCCATGCAATCCTTGAGTCAGTTGCGTTAAAAGCTTTCTTGTTTGGACTAATGCAGTGTATCTTTTGCTTCTGAATGGCTTTTATAAATAATTTCATGTAGCCAGCGGAACTGGCCTTTGGGTAATCTGGGTGACGTATATGTCTGTACAACAGCCCCGAGACAGCTGGAAGTTGTTCGACGTTATTAGTGCGGTTTAGTAAAACTAGCAGGAAGTTCATCCCGCCTGGATTTATTTTTCAGCCTCCAAATGATACTGTATTCATGTATGTACAAAAGGAACTGAGTATGTCATTAGGAAAATGGAACTTGCTTTTTATTATTTTAAATTGTGTAAGGACTATAATTGCTAAGAAATGGATGTGGAAAGGTATTTCAGAATACATTGGGTGGTAAAAGAAATTACGGGACTTATGACACTGGTGGAGCAAATGAACAGCAAAAAAATAAACTAAATCTGTATGAACATGCCATTATTGACTTTTATTATTATTACACACAATTCCGTAACTCTCATCAACATATAGCATGTTTTTATCTTTTTGGAGATAGCACAATGTTATGCTCTGTGGTTTAAAAAAGGACACATTCATTTTATGCAGAGTTTTCAAAAGGTGAGATGCCAAAATGTAGTGACTTAAGAAATTTAACTTCTCCCTCCAACTCCAATGACGGAATGTCCATTACAGTAGGAAATGGGAATCCTGCGGAAGTGATTTATAGGGTCTGTGGGTGAAGAAGCTATTCTTGCTCATAAAGAATTTCTCTATGGCAGAATAAATTTTCTCTGTGGCTGATGCAAAGCTATGTTGATTTGCTCAAAGGTATGAAAGAGGGCTTGTACGAAGTAGCATGGAGACAAAAGGAAGAAAGGAAAATATGTTCAGGATTTTGTGAAAAATTAGGAGGATCCTCAATTAAAAACAAAAAAGATTCAAGGAAGATGGTTACTGGGCTGTCAGACATTTATGATGTAAATCAGGAGAGTAGGAAGTAGCAGTTAGAGAGGTCAGTTTGGGTGAGAAACTATTTTCCTAGGGCACACACAGATCGAGACTTAGCTAATCTGGCTACTGATGAAAAGCCTTTGGTAGTCAATGGTGAATTTGCTTCATGAACTGGAAGCCATTCACTGTGTGGCTGTGGATGCATAAGCAGCACTGACAGCAAATTGAACCAGTGGGATATTTTGTTTTTCTCTCTGTTTGTTTTCCATGTTGCAAGGGTATTGAGATTGATTCTTTTCAAAACAATTTAATGTGACAGCTGGCTGATCCTGCTGGAAAATTTTTATTTTTCCTGGAATGTTTTTTTATACCTCTTTTACTTGACCGTTACATACGAGCTACCAATCTCCTGTTTTATTCCATCCCTTTTTCAGACTGATTCTGCTTACCTGCCCAAGAAGTCCCGTCTGCCCGTTCCCTTAAAATCATCCAGACCGTTAGGAAACATGCCTTTGAACTCCCGTATGCAGAAATCAGATTCACAACTACAGGGTGATACCAGAACACCTCACGAAGGTCTGAAAGCGTGTGAAGTACAAAACAAACAACTTAAGCCACAAAAAAATGGAGAGTTATTATTGAGTGAGTCTGTAACTGAAAACCTTCAAGAGCAGCCTGCACAGGAAAGCACACCAGTGAGAGGTAAATAAAGAGCAGACATAATGACTTTTAATGCGGCTTGAAATAGTGGCTTCTTTTCTAGTAGTAGAAAGTAAAACCAGATCATTTTTACAGAGGTACAATGCTACTTAATCTTACAATTTTCTTGGGTCGGCAAATCTATATAGATTTTGACAAACACCTTTTTTTTTTTCTTTTATGTTTGCCGCTAGCATGTCAAAGAGCTTTGTATGGAATACAAAGTGCTTTGTATACATGGCATAAAGTATATAATAAATGATAGTTTCACAGGGTGCCCACACATGCACACATATATGTCAATGTTTACGTAGATGAAAAATTTCCTTTATATGATGCCAAGTCTAATGAAAACTGTCTGTAATGGAGATGGGAGAGTATAAAAATACTGTATTTGTTTATGCTGCATAAAGGAGTTTTTCCAGTATTCCACTGATCAGTCAAGTCATCTGTGTATGTTTCCAGTGTGGCTGGGTTAATTTAAACTCAGTTGTTGACAACGTATCTGGATCAGCAAAGTATGACAAATGGTAAGGCAGAGAACAATGGGTCTTATGTAAAGATTTGGAGTGGTAAAAAAAAGAATGCGCTTAGCAGTTAGATTAAAACTGAGTCGAGATGTAAAGGATACGTGGGGAGAGAGGAGTTGTAAAGATAAGAAGTAAGATTCAAGAAGCAAATGAGCCGCTGTCACGGAGGTTGCAGAGGCTTTGTTGTTAATGATGATGTTATTGTGGTAAGGGACAGATATGGCACAACTTCATTGTAAATACTCGAGTTGATAGGACTATAGCAGTTGGTTTTGGTAGGTGCAACGTCCATGGAGAATTCCGAGAAGGGAAGTACTGCAGTCCTGGGATTTCCTTTCCACACTGATTTCTTTCCCCTGGATCGCAGTTGTACTGCACATTTAGTCATTCTGAGACTTGATGCAAGGGGAGATTGCAGAAGATTATTTTGTGGTCAATGCTTATATTGGAGAAGCTTTTTAGCCTTTTCTCTAAGCATAACATAAAACATTTAAAAATGTACTAAAATTGATTAACTGTTATGTTACAAAGAGGACGTGCAAATGTTTATGTTCACTTATTGGTAGGAAGCCTTTGCAATTCACATTCGTAGTAGTTATCCTTGTAATTAGTTCAAGTATTTAAAAAAGATGTGCAAACACTGTTTCATGCCATCAGTGATGTTTGTGTTACATTTTCAATAGTTGTTTTTGCTTAGATAACTTTCCTGTTCTAAATTGTCAGAACCAGGTTTGGCTTTCCAGCTGTTTTTTTCAGGTTTCTTTTTGACTAACCCCACTTTATTTATTTTCAGTCACTTACTGCTTTCTGTTTTACCTTCCCCCGCTATTCTCCAGTTGACTCTTTGCTCAAACTGGATAATAGTGAGGTTCAGGTCAAGTTGCACATTGGTCCAGATGTCGATCCAGTTAGGAGGAACAAGAATGAATACGTGATGGACAAAAATCAGCAAAACTGTCAAGGTAGAGCATTTACATGGTATAGTACATTAAAAAAAAAAAAGAAATTTTAAAACTAGTTTCTTCTGAATTGTGCAAAATTGTAAATTACTGCAGGTAGTTGTCTCCCTTGCCATTATTTGTGGGTTTTAAATCTCGTTTTCTTACCTAATATGGATTAATTGCTCTAAGATTCCAAGTTCATCTTTTAAGGGTTATGCTTTCGGAAGGGCCACAGGGATTTATGAGTCTGGTTTCCAGTAAAAATAACGAGTTGTATGCCTAACTCTGATCTTTATTGCTAATGTCCTCACTTCTGAACTCTTCTCTGAATTAAATGTTTGTTATTTAATGCTTCTGCATCTAGTTATGAACTATTAGAATGAAGCAATTGAATGATAGAATTTTGCTTATCTGAATTATTTGAAGGCATTCAACTAGGTTGAAACCTAATGGAATCATTTAATGAAAATGTAAATAGGCTTAATACTGTGTATTATGTGTTTCTGCATCGTCCATTAGTCTTTTTTGGGAGGGTTTGAATAACCTGGTTAACACGTTGCGTACAGGGCACAGAGGGTATGGCTAATTTTGTACCCATTGGTCACATCATTAGTTTTATTTATATAAGTAGTTTCATTGAAGCCACTCAGTTGGTTTGCAGGATCGTGCTCTTTGTGTGCCCTTTGTGTGTATGGACATACATACGCACAGAGAGTTTATTAGTTCTCCTTTAATTAAAGGGCAGTGTTTCATTAAAAACTACAACCTGTATCCTAATCAGAAATAGTTCTTCCCTAATATCTGGTTTTGTTACCTGGAACGTTTCCATGAAATGAGGATTGCAGAGTTTAAGAGTTCTTCTAGTACCTGGAGTTTTTTCCGTCTCAGTCTGCAACCTTTGACATCTGTCTTACTGCAGCAACCAAGTGGTAGAGAAGAAGGAGAAGCTCAGGAACTTAAGTGTTGCTTTCGTTTATTCAGTGTGTCTTCTTGAATTCATACACGGGCATTTCACTGGAAGAATTTTGTCCCGTGATTCCGTCACCTTTGGAATGACATACGTAATGGTCTGCAGCAATGTGTGTACTGCAGAGAACGTCATCTAGCCTTAATTTCGAATATGTTGATATCCCAGTATCGCAGCTTCATTTTTTTTCCGGCTTTTAGGTTATATTTGTTTTTTATTCTCTTGTGCTTGGGCTGGACTTGGTCCTTCGTATACAGCTGCTCCCCCTGAGATTTTGTACTGATTTAGAGCGTGAGCCTGGGCATTCGAATTCTCCATGGAAACCAATTTGAAAGTATTAAGACCTCCGCAAGATCAATGAATGTCTCCCAAAAGGGAGGTTCTAATTCGTAGTGATCTTTTGCAGAACTAATAGAAGGGGAAGATTTAATTTACCAGAAAATAACCATTTTCTTACATAGTTACATGCAGCCCTCAACATACACAGAACTATAAAGATAGCATATATGGAGGAATATATAGCTTTTATTGGTCTGAATCTGGGGTGATTGCATTACTTATAAATGGCAAAGTCAACTGAGGGGTATGCTGTGCATGCCAAATGAGTGCCAATAAAACCTTTAACACCAAACGTTTTTATGGATTTTGTTTAGAACGCATTTTAAAAAGTTATTAAAGCCCCTTTTTCAAATTTTACTATTTTGTTGGTAATCTTTTTAAAATTCCACTGACTTTATGCTCCAATTGGTTTTGTATAGATTTTTGAAGCGAGGAGAAAAAGAATATTTAATTAGAAGTTTTAGGTAGAACAGTTTAAAGTCATAGAGTCTACTTTTAAATCTCAGTGCCTTATGTTTGAGGTTATCGTCTTTGTGGCTGGGAGAGTCTGGGCTTCATCGGTGTCTGATTCAGGACTGCATAAAGTAATGTTCAATCATTTGGGAAGAGAAAGTGGGTATATTTTGAGTATTGTTTATTTGAAAGGTGATAAGGGGTTTGGTATATTTGATGTGCAAGTTGAATTAATGCACAAATCATAGAAAGGGGTCAAAAGTCCAAAACTAATATTGCATAGTTTGTAATTATTCTGCATTTTTATTCTGTTATTATAGAAGTAAATGAATTCATTCTAGTGCTGTTAAGAACAGAATGTCAGATAAAGAAATATTAATATTCACATGCAAGCCTCCTGTTTTTCAGAAACGCAAAATCATCATAACATTAGCAATGTGAATATCCAGCACTCATTAAAAGAGATAAATGAAGAGTTTCATTCCATGGAACATGAGGACATTGACTCAGCCACCGCATATTCAGGTTCCAAGTGCTTGCGTTCTCTCAAATTGAGTGTAACAAGTACAGATGCACTTGATGACTGTGAAGTCATAGACGATACAGAAGAATTGAAACAAAGAATTAAGAATATGAAGTCTGAGCTTGAAAAGTACAAAATGTTCGTGTTTAATTTACAGACCTCTGACCAGCTTTTATCGAGTGTTTTTTCCGATATAGTTTGGAGTGACACAGCCTTGCCTGTGGAAGGACATGTTACACAAGTGCAAGATACAGCTATGCAGGAAATCAAAGCATTTTCTAGTGGCCATCAGCTGATGGATGACGAGATCCACACTGAAAATAGGAAATCAGAGTCTTCAAAAGCACCTGATACATGGACAGCGCAAAACCTTAAGGAACTTCTGTCAGCAAATGAGGCAGAACTTGAAAAAGAGCAAATTGCAAATATGCGTCTTGATGGAGTGTATCATCTTCAGAACAAACTGAGAGAAGCATCACCATCCAAGTGAGTAAAGCCATTACTGTTTCAGGTTCCTTTTTGTAAACAACAATACCAAATAACAGAGGACGGTAATGTGAGGATAATTTTATTCACATATGAGCATGTTGTTATAGAAAAGGCTAAATTTCACTAACATTGCCATAAAGCAATTGAAACATTTATTTAAAAGATGCCTTGAAGTACAAACCAGTATTTCTCTTACAACAGAACTGCTCCTGATAAGCTCATATCATCCTCTGTAATGATTCTGCGCCAGACTCCTGTGTCTCTCCCCACACCTCAGGTCCACAACATCGTTGCTGCAGGGCATCCTCTCTTGAGCAAAGTCAGATCTGCTCAGGTTGCTCTGTGAGCCGGGCTGATGTCTGTAATCAAAGTATTGCAGTTTTGCATCACTCAGGCTTTTTTCAGGTGACAAGTATAAGAAAACAGAACATCCCGTTTAAGATCCAAATGTTTCCGTGGGCGGCTGGCTGGCAGATTCATGCTAGCCCTGCTGTTTGTGTCACCACACTTTGTGTATAAAATAAAGTTCACTCTCTGGTTATAATTTATTTTGCAATTGAGTGCCATAGTGCCTTCATTTGAAGGATGTGAAGGTAAATATATATAGAAATTAATGAACGAAATTTTATAGTATAAGCTGATAAGCTGGAAAATCATTTCTGGGAGGCTGGAAAGTATCAGTCTTGGGTTTTGTATGATAAGACTGGGGCAGCATTTTGGCTAGCTTATATACAAATCACAGATGGGCTCCTGTAAGACCAAACCTTTTTTAACTCTCCTCTCCCTCATTTTTCCCCCGTGAATAATATTATTGTCCTGAGGGCCTACAGAATGGCAGGAGGTATAACAAAGAAAGGTATTTGGCCTGTTGGCTTTCTGCAGAATGCCCGAGTAGAAATATTTGGAGACACTGAGCAACCACCAACATGGGCTATTGTATATCTCTTAGTATTACTATCATAAAATACAACCATGCTGCATAGTACGTATAAATTTACATACCTTGAAAATATACCTCATCCATTTTACAAAGGAAGGCCTAACCGTGTAAATTAAGGAATGAGACAGTATGGATCGCTGTAAAGTTTTTATGGCCACTGTCTAGGACAACTGCATGAGTCACCAGTGACAGACCCAGAATGAGTTATGCATTTCTTCCTATACAAATGACAATAAAAATTCTATAACAACCCATTCCATCGTAGATTTTGTTTATGCCCTGTATATTGTTTGATTCTTTGCGTCTTTTCAGATCCTCTCCCTTTCTCTCTTCACTAACGTACGATTCTGTAGAAAGAAGCGTCTCTGTGATACAGACAGTGGCAGTATAAAGGGGGTGTCTGTATTTGCAAGTGCAGAATAAATCCAGTTGATCTGAGCTGAAAGTTATATCCTGGCTTGTGGAGTACAAGAGTTTGGACACTACAGGGGTTGTCATGGTCATGTCTCTGGTAACAAAATAATAATATTAAAAACACAAACAAACAAACAGGAAAACATACAGAGATGTGTCGAATTATCAGACTGGGTGAAACCATCATCTCAGAAAGTCCAATATTTTGTTTTCAAAAAAAGGGATGGCTCCATGTTCTCTTCCATACTGAATAAAAACCCCCACGGTCAGGAAGAATATGTGTATGCTTAAAAATTCTTTTAATGTATTCATTCTTATTTACTTTAATTTGGCACCTTTGCATACAGACAAACAAGTTCATCATTTTAGTTTCTGCTGCTCTTATAAATGAAGCAGTTAAGTGAAGGATAATAACCCGCAAGTTAGGCTCATAAATACAAAACTTAACAGTTAGAGACAATGCATTTCTCATTGTGGCTGTAAAAGCATTTTAAAAGAAAATTGAGTCCCATAAAATGATGGCTTAGGAATATAAGTTTAATTCAAATTTTATTTATATTTAAATGTTATTTATGGTCAGAAAATTACTTTAAAGATAATTTCATTTTCTCAGATATGATTCATTAGTTCATTCACAAGCTCGAGAACTCTCCTTTCAACACCAACAAATTAAAGAGATCTGCAGTGGTTGTATCGCTTACCATCAACATCTGACGAGCCTTATTAAAGCTTTTGAGGAACTGCTTCAAGCCAGTGATGTAGATTATTATGTTGCTGAAGGCTTCCGTGAACAACTGAATCAAAGCGTACTATTGTTTGAGAAGCTAGAAAGGAAATTCCTGAATGGTAAGTAGCAGTATTTTGTGCTTATTGTCTGAGATGTATTAATGTTCTCGAAAATTGAAGTTGGTTTTTTTTTTTTTCCTTCTTTTTAGTGAAAAGGAAGCCTTACTTCCTTTTGGTTGCTTTTAAATGATTTATAGGGACGACTGTCTTGGAAGATAAAATTTTAGTGCTCCAACAAGGCTGGATTTTCATTTTGTAGTTGTCCTCTGTATTGACACCTTGCATTTTGAGTTGTTTATCTTAGCACATGCATATTTTAACTGTTAAAAATACAGTGGTTATAGTTTAATAAAAGTTTAGTTACAAGTAGGCTTTGGGAAACAGCCCAGCTGACTTTGTTGAGCCTAAGCACCGGCTCTCTCCATTGAAAGGTTCTCATGGGCATGGTTCACAGTTGGTTTTTCACACAATCTATGTTTAACTAAAAAGAAAAAAATTACAGGTTCCTGAAGTTTTTCCCCTAAAGTGCAGTTGCTTGCAAGAAGGCTAAATGCAGGACAGAGACCTGGGCTGTGCTTCTAGAGTGAAAGAAGAAATTATCATATAGTAGTCCATCTAGGCAATTCTCTACGACCAATGCCTGTCAAGAAAGTGCAAGGAATCCTGCATTGGGCAGTAGGAAAATAATACCATGCTGATTTGCACATTATTGTTATTCCTGTAGAGAGAACACAAGTTAAATTACATGTAGGTATAAAATCATCTGTCTGTCACTGGATGCACCAAGAAAAAGAGCCATAGACTTTATGGGGAAACCCACCCAAATGGTGTACATAGAAAATTAAAACAAAGAGAGAGAAGGGGAAAATCTGTTTAGTCAGAAGGCAGAAGAGGGTAATTCCTTTCAGAATTCTGAGTAGCTTATGAATTTAACACATTGTGGTATTGCAAATCAATGTGTATTTGAGGCTTTCTGTAGCAGTAGAACAAGAGCCTCCTGAGCCAGGGTTCCTAGGGGAAGTCAACCAGAGAAGTGTTGTCCTGATGTTAGAGAAGCCCAAGTGCTGAATGGAGCCCCAGGAAAGGACATTGCAATGTGCGCCAGTCAGCAAAGCCCTTTTAATTATCAGTGAGAACTAGCTTATTGTCTGAAAAGTGGGAACTTTTGGAAAATCCTCTTGTCCTTTGACTGTTTATCCCAGTTCCCCCACCTATTGTTTGGCAAAGCATTAAGTTGGAAAAGCAAAGCCTTAAACATCTAAGAAGTAGGACCATATCAAGAGACGTATTCTTCCTAACATTTCTAATAATTTTACTGAGACCTGCATCTTGCTGCCAAACAGTCTAGCTGGTAAAGAAAATCATGCTGTCTTTCATGATAGAGAGCTAAAATGCAACCATGTTTTGTAAAATGAGCATCAAAATTGACGTTTGTCACCTGGTCGAAGAGTGTATCACACATATTGCCTTCACTCTGCAGTTTGAAGAATGTTAACAGAAAAGGGACAGAAAAGGGATGCCAACATGAGCGAAATTCAGCAAGAAAGACCTTTTCCTGTCATTGCAAGTGTTCCTCTTTCTGACCCAAACAACTGGCAATGCTTCCTCAGTTGTCAGCTGCAAAGCTGCCATCTTCAGCAAAACACTTGAAGTGGCCTGAAATAGGGACCCCGACCCCTGTGTCTCCCTGAAATTGGCTCTAGAAGATCACTTTATTCAGAAACATTCAGGGCCCAGCCATACAATGATCTGTGTTCTGCCTTTCATTAAAGGTAGTGGCAGCGTGTTGCAGTTTCGATTGCTCATATAAAGGAGTTGTATACGAGAAAAAGGTATTAACGGGTAGTGTGTCATAGCAGTGTAATGAAAGATTGAGTGTATTCAATGATTTCAGTGGCTACAGAGATTCCTTGCATTACAAATGAGAAGACTGTGTAGTGAATAAACATTAAATGCCTTTAAAACAAAATCCCCAAACCAACAGATGGTATCCTATATACCATGAAAAGTCACTGACAACCGAGACAGTTCAATATATCTAACACAATGGTGTTGCATTGAATCACACATTAAAATAAAATGATCTTTGTAGGGTTATAAAGAACATCCAGCGTACTAAGAATTGACTGTAAAGAAAAAGCATAAACAACCGTCTGTCTCTGCATTTCCATCCTGACCTTCAGTTCATTCCCCTGAAATTTCAGCTGTGCGACTCTTGCCTGCCGCTTTTGCTTAATTGCACAAAAATTTTAAAATACGGGGAGCCAAGGTGACACCACGAAAGTTTGTTTTCTTTATTCAAATTAGTGTCTGAGTCCAGGTCTCCTGCACTGAATTATGCTTGTGCTCCCACACTATAGCACTGAGGACATTGCAGCAAAATCCTGTGTATGCCCCTTTATTAAGGATAACTGGTTTGCCTGACTCGGGGTGGACAAAATCCAAATGCGATGGAATTGTTTTTGTATAATTTTTATTGAAGAAGTAATGGCATGTACCCCTAATCCTTTTGCCATATAGCACAATATTTTACATCTGTGTGCTAACTAAAACACGAAGGCTGTAAAATCTGGCACCTGTGGTACCTAATAATTTTTTTTTTGAAATCCAGAGAAAGCTATTGCTTTGTTGCTGCGCTATAAATAGTTTTGCTCATGTACAGCATTTGACATTAATACACAGTGTGTTGAGTATCTATTGACTTCTCTATTTTCTCATTAATTTACCATTCTGTATTTAACTAGCTTAAGATGGAGCATACAAAAGTATAATTCTCAATATCTGTTTTTAATCAGATATTTCTGCTTTGCAGGTGAATCAATGGGTACAGAAGTTACTATTCTTTATGAATTAGCTCAAAGGTAAGAGTGCAATTGGATGTTTATCAAACACGGTTGTTTGCTAAGTTTATAAAGGTTGCTCCATGTTTTGTCGCATAACTTCCACTGCTTTGCTTTTTGGGAGGGCTTTGCTTCTGTTGCCTGTTTTCATTAATATCCATTTTGTTAATAAAATATCTACAGAAAACAAAGTAAGGCGTTTTTCCCCCCACTTCTCAGCAAACAACTGAGATAGTGAGAGGAAGCATCATGCTACCAGGATTGTTCTTTCATGAATAAGCAAAACAGGTGCCGTGATGTACTGTTGTGTTATTCAGAGATTACCCTCATTGCAGCTTCTAGGAGGGACAGTCAGCTGCCTTGCTGTGTCCGTCACCTTGGGGCTGGCTCAGGATCACTGGAGTTACGGTGCTGTTGAACTTCACTCTCAGAACACCCTTCTGCTGAAGGTGGAGAGAGCAGGTGTTGTTATGCTGCATATGCTGGTTTTATGCCAGCCTGGGATTCTTCTGCGCTGCAGAAATCCTCAGCTGCCTGTTCAAGGCAACTTGAGGTCCCCTTAACGTGAAGGTGACTACCTGGTGCTGGAACGTGACCACCAGGCTGGAGGTTCATTGATTGTGCCTGCTGACTTCAGGGAAGTCTGAATTTCAGCCTTGATATGTTCCTCTGATGTGTAGTGGTTTGCCGTGTTCTGTCACACAAATTCACTTGCTTTATCTGTGTCCTGTAAATTTGACACCATGTTCTCTGCTCATACTTCCGAAGTAACAAAATAACTTTTAAATTTTAAAATGTTTTCTTTGACCCAAAAGGGATAATGAGAAGAACACCACAATGTACCAGCAACTGAAGGATGAATCACCTGTACCATCTGCTCTTCATAGCTTGTCTGACTTTGATTTGTCAGAAAAGTCATCTCTTGGATCACCTGAGCACAGGCATGACCCAGCCGGCCCGCGTGGCACGCTGCCGCTGCTGCCAAACAAGTTTCCCCCAGGTAATTTTTTTCCCCACTGAAGATTCACTAGATATTGGGAAAATGTGATAAATAAGACACAAGGGAACTAATTAAGAAATAATGAAGAATGTTTGTCTGCTTCAGCTTCCCAGTATCTTGCATAATCATTGCAATTTTGGTAATAAGGCATACAGAGATGACAATGATTTGAACTACCTCCTGTTTGAAACAAAATTAACTATGATATTTTGTGTCTTTGTTGTTTTAGACTATCATCTTTTACAGTACTCCAGACGGTCTTTAAATAGACAAGTTATAAGGGGAAAATAGACAATTGTCAAGAGATTATTACATTGAAAAAGAGAGATTTTCTAATTTTATAAAAGCCAGTGTTGTGTTTCCTTGAGAATTGTAACTGCTGCATAATTAATAAGTGGTGTCATGTTTGACCTGGATAGTTTCACTAAGCACAAGTGATGCTTGCAGTAGTTTCTTATAGGCAGCGATGAAAATTTAATAGCTGAGATAGCACGTACTGTTCGGGAGAAAAATATTGCAGAGTAAACCAGGAGTGTATGACATGGATAAACTGACAAATAAGATAGTGACAGTTAGAACCGATAAGTTCCTGAGTAAAACTGAAACTTACAGCCAATGGAAGAAAAATTGTAGAATGGCAAAGCAAGAAGGAAAAGGTACGGTAATGAAACTTGATAGAACAGATTTATTTATTGTGGTATGCATTGTGTAAGTCAAAGTCAAATTTATACCTGGGTTACTCTGGTAAGCTTCCTATTGTTATAAGGAAAAATGTAGACTATTGGTGCATTGAGCGTGAACGCGAAGCTGCATTGCAGAACTTTGGATTCATTTCCCAGTACGGGGAACGTTTTTAACTAGATAAAATTGTTATCTACTACAGTTTTGTAGGAAGAAGAAATTTCAAGTGCCTTAAAACTGGATCATTGTTTAGGTTAAAATGTGCAGTAGGAGTTGTCACTAAATGCAGAGTTTGGGGACTATATGGAAAAAGACTGTCATGGAGTCAGGTATTTAATATCTGCAAATTTTAACAGCTTTATCATTTTTTAGTATTAACACACATTAGATTTGACAGGAGTACACAGTGTAAAGGAATACAGTCATTTAAATACGAAGTGGTCTCTTGGTTTATTTAGAGTTATTAATGGAGCATCTGCAAGAAATCCGAATCCTGAGACAGCGTTTAGAATACTCCATAAAAACTAATGAGAGACTGAGGAAGCAGCTTGAGAGACAAGTAACAGACAAGGAACTAGATCAAGGTAAGAATTTATTTCATGACAAATTTTCCTTTTCTGCTTAAAGCCTGAGGGATCAAATGCTGCTGGCGATGTTTTGTGTGCTTTTTTGAATAAACCCCACCCCTTTACAGTGGGAAAATGATGTGCTTTTCTCTGAATACTGCTGCATCCTGAGCACCATCAGCAGACACGGCTTTTCCGTGCTTGTAGACTGGCGTAAATACAGATCTGCTGTGCCTCTTCCTCGAGTCCATTGCTTGAAGAGTATCCCGTACTGATACACAACAGATCTTTTATGGGATACGGGTATACCACACAGCCTCAGACCTACAATTGCACGTGTTGCTAAGAGAACAGGGCTACCAGGTAGTTTTATGATATTTGATGATGCTGTCGTTGAATTTCATAGAGTATCGAAAGATCCTTCCAGTTCTGTTACCAGCAAACAGCCTGCTTTTTTTTTTCCTGTGTGCCTTTGGACTATCATTATTGTTGTAATGTTGTTGGACTTCAGGATGTCATCCTCTTTTAATTCTCTGCCGTGTCCAGCCAGGGGCAGTTGCGGGAGAGGAAGCCCATTTTATCAACATAATTTCACTGGGGCCTGGGTCTGGTAGGAATAGGGGAGGAGGCGCTTTTTTCTGAATTACATTGCTGCTATTCATCCAAAGTAGGAATTTTGTGGAATTAGCTTTCCTACACCTACTCCATGTATACCTAGGGTGGTCAGTACAGCAGCACTGCTAACATGACTGGTGGAGATGCCTTCTCTGGAATTTTCTGACTGCTCTAAAAAGAGCCAGCTTGTGTTTACATAGAGGGACAAAATATCTGTGAGACAGAGCCCAGGCCGTGGTGTTCGGCTTGTCATTTGAATTGATTGGTGTGATAGATGTGTTCTACACAAAATGACATTGTGAGTTTTTAATGAGAAATACCTGACAGAAACTGATGGACGTTTTAACATAGAGCTGGTTTTCATTCCAAACTCTAATATAAAGCAGTGGATGAAATACCAAAAATAGGTATGCAAATTCAGAGTCACTGCTCTCCGTTACTGGTGTTCAGCATCTTTGAAAGCCAAGTGCTGTGGTGCATTTAAAACTTTTCACCAGAGGGTACCAGGCTTTCACTAAGGGTGCTTTTGTAGCACCTTTTCAAGCACACCGTACCAGGAATGCTTTCCTACACTTTACGCTGTTCTTGCTCTCCTTCCCTTGTTTCTCCCCATAGGACAGTTGATTAATATGCAATATTACTCAGAGTGGAAGGAGGCAATAAATACATACATGCTTTCCTTTTACTCAGTTTCACCAATATTGACATTAGATTCATTATGTTTTACATCATCCCCATGATCCATTTCTGTTGTTGTTTAAATGGAGACTACCTGCAAATGGCACTTTGCTTTCAGGAATAATTTACAGTGATGGAAAGGTGTATAAAAAGCATCCATTTCATTCATGAAGTATTTACACTGCTGGAAAGGCATACTGTTCTCCTGAAATAACCACACTGAAACACTTCCAACTCTTTTACGGCTTCATAAAGATTCTGGCAAGGGCATCCATTAATGCAGTGAAAGTATATTTTCTTTATAAACTGTCTTATGCCTTCCATCTGTCTTCTTGTTGCCTTAGTGCATCTACCAATGCATGGAGGAGAAATTTGGAAAAGAAAGGAAAAAAGCAACTACCTGTTAGAACAGCCCTTTTTGTTACTGTGTTCTTTCAGTGCTTCCTGTTTCTCTCCGTTTTGAAGATCTCTTTCATGTTATCAGATAGGCGGATTCTCTTTTATAGTAATGATGCTATTTTCTTCCTAATAGATGGGCTTTTTTTGGCTTTCAGTATAAGAAGAAGTTCCTAAGTGAAGCTGAAGGAGATTTTAGCTTTGGGACATAATAATTTAAAACTTTTTTTTTTTACTTTTGACTTAATAACCTTAGCTCGTTTTCCTTTAAAAAACAAAACGAAGTTGTAAGATACTTAATTGTTGATGAGAGCCTGTTAAATTCGTATGATATTGAGTTGTTTGTGCAACCAAAGTTAATGCATAGAATTATTCTTCTCTGATAAATATTATATGGATGTATATGCACACATCTGCCCACTAATTTTGCCATGCTATTTTTAATGTTTAGATTCTCTAAGTATTTAAATGCCTCTGGGCTTCTAGTACTCTATAAAATGACTCAAGTGTTGGTAATGACTGCATCGTTACTATAGAGCTGAGGTTTGCAGTGCAACTAGAACTAAATAATTGCTTCAATCATTTCAAATGTTAGGCTTCAAAATAAAATCAAAGGTTTAATTTTGAGTTTCCTAGGTTTCAAAGGTTATTAATGGCAGTTAGCATTAAAAGGGGGTTTGTTTGCTTTTTTTAACCCGTAAGTAACTAAAGTATCTATTGAGACTTACCGTCAGCTTTAGTATGCCTTTATTTTGCTTAACGTGGGAATGAATATTTCCTTCCTCTTTGCTGTGATTTTCAATAGTGCTTGTCTTTCAGTCAGCGTTTCCTTTGAAACCTTCAAGGTACGCTTCCTCAGCACTCACTTTTTCAGCACAAAACATAATGAAAACTCAAGTGTGTTGCAATTGTAGGCCCTGATGCTCCACTTTACTCTGGTTAGATGGACCTTTGCAGCTATGGAGAGCGTAATTGATGTCAGCGGGGCTCTGCACAGAAGTAGTAGTCTCAGTAGTGGGTCAAATTGCAGGATTGTGGCCTTATTACCACTGGCTCTACATTATCCCTTATTATGTGAGATAACTAATAGTTATATTCTAAAGCCTTTCAGTAGAACTGTGATAGCATAACTTTTCAAATAGGATAAAGCTGGGTGATGGGCAATAAATTAAATTAGAATCAAGATGAGACCATCAAGCCTTGCCACTTGAAGTTGAATTGCTTTGTTAGAATCTGAAAGGAAAAAGCCTTTTGAGTTCACATAGCTACCTCAACTCTTTAACATATAGATAGTAAAATGCCATTAGTGCCAGGCTTCTAGAGCCTTTGAGTCTTTCAGTAACGACAAGAGGTGCGTATCATGGCACACTACATCCCAGTTAGGTAGTGGGTAAAAGCTTCAATTGGGATTACAATAAAATGAGATTACTCGGAGGAAGTGCAGCACATCAAATTGAATTGAACTGCCAGAGCTGAAAGGCATCCTCCTCATACATTCAGCTAATTTTTTTGCCACCTGGTTATTTCTCTATTAACCAAATAGTTGACACTCATGTAGTTATCTCAAGCTCTAAAGCATAGGAGATACTGGGATAACCAATCAACTGAAAAATACTTTTAATAGTAACGTTAATTTCAGTGGGTCCTGAAGTGTTTTACTGGTATAAGCAGGTTATAAAGAGCAATAACAATTACTTGACTTGCATTTCAGAGGCAGCCACCCTGAGAGTGGAATGTGGCACTTCTCAGACTGTACTGTAACATTACACATAGCTGTGGGATGAGTAGCATAAATACAGTACATTATGAGGATTACTTCGGCTGGAATTTGACTGGCTGGATACACAATTTAACACTTATATGACTGGCGCAATAAGATTGTCAGAGTAGGATTCATCACACTTAGACTTAGTTAGACATCTAAATCTGTGCTGGTTACCCAGAGCTTCTCGTGGAGGCGCTGGAGAAAGGCAGGTCTCTTCTGAGGACAGGGCATCTCATCCGCAGGGAGGTGCGTGAAGGGTATGTCGGATGAGTCACTCTCTGGAGGCGCTCATTTCTCCCCATGACTATTGATGGTTGATCAACACTGGCTCGGTTATCTAAATTTTAGATACACAAATTTAAGAGGGATGAATCTTCGTCCCTCTGATCAGAAATAGGTTCTCAGCGTGTAATCAGAGGCAAAGACAGTGACTGCAGCCTTATGTTCTAGACTGACATGGTGCCAAATGTGTTACGGGGGTATTTATGTTACTTCCTGCAGTAAGCGCCGTGGATTAGTTGGTAGAATCTATTGGTCTTCTGCGATGGTGTCATTAAACACAGCAGAGTATGAACAGAGCAAGAGAGTTTGCATTATTTTCACAGAACAGCAATATCACAAAATACTCCTGCGTTTTGTCCTGTTGGAATTTTAGCTGATAGGTAAAGACTGGCAGGGATAATTTTGCAATTTTGGTAATGGTTGCCCAGCAATGAGAGGTACTTGTGATGCAGGGCTTTGGATTACTTGGCATGAACCTGAGCTGCCTTTTAGTCGGTAGGGTTAACCTTCAAAATACGTAGGGGAGAAATATCTTTCATAACATGTTTTTCTGCAATTTTTTAAATTGTTCTTGTCTGGAAAGTTTAATCTTTAATGACCTAGAGATGACTCATAAATCATCTTTTATGTATATATTTATAGGTTCTGCAAACATTTTTATCCATGGCTCAGAGCAGCATAATTCCCTGACTTCTGAAATACATTTCCTGAGGAAGCAAAATCAAGTTCTGAATGCAATGCTAGCAAAAGGATCCAGAGGTAAAAATGTAAAACTTTGCTTTGCAGGAGTAGACTGCATCTCATTTCAGATCAGAAAACAGTAAAATATTCACTTAAACTGACTTGACCATTCTTCCCATCCCTGAAATTCCATGCTCAACCACAAGCATTAAAACTGGGGCTAACAGTTACAAAGGAGTAGTCATTAATGCTCCTTCTTTCTGTTTATTTGTGGCATTTTCCATTTTATATTGACTTTCATTTCTCCATTCTTCTTTTTGCATTCCTTTCTTTTTATACGTTCTTTATCCCTTTCTAGCTGTGCCTTTTATTCACATTTTCTTGCTCTTTTTTCCCCATGCTTCCATTCTGAAGCTCTCTTAAAATAAAAGGGGAGGAGGGAGGGAGGGAAGTGCCACAGAATAACATTATTGCTGCAAATGAAGCCATTCGGTACAGAGGAGTTCAGAAGGTTGAGTGAGCAAGCCAAGTCATCTTCTGTTTGGAAACGCTTTAGAAGAGAACAGGACTGAGGGAATCCATTTGGAAGTATTTGTAATTACCGAAATTAATTTTAAACTTTCCTCATTTTCACACCTGTGAAGAGAGAGTATTAGAAGTCTTCCCTCTTCTTTTCCCCCAAGAAAACCAACAGCTCACCAACTAGGTTCATAAAAGCAGCTGTCTCAAAATGCTCAGTTGCCCCTGTCAGCAATTCTTTGTCCCAGAACCAGTTTGGGGAAATATCTTGTACCAAGGAAAGGAGGACTGCAATGACACATTTCGTAGATGAATAGGGCTGGGAAGGAGAGGATGGAGGGGTTTCTGTGAGACAGAGAGGAACATGGGTGCAACATGCCCTAGAACACTCCTCTGAGTTATTTTCTTGCTAACAAGAAGACAACTCCATTACTTTGTGAGGATTGGCAAAATTCACGTGCCTGCTTTGAGACCCTGCTGACACTAGTTGTTGAATACTGTCCTCCTGACCAAATTCCAAGAGGTGGCACATAGGGCTGTACCCAGGTTTTACTGAGCCTTTGTCAGTCCTGGGGGTTAAATGTTGCACGTTACAGAAGATGCACCTAGCAAAAGTCATTAGAAAATTGAAGTACTGAAACCATAAAACTCACAAGAGCAGCTGTTATTTTCTGGCGGTCTCTGAAAAAGCTGGTTTTCTTAAAAAGCATAGCTTTAGTGGGTTGTGGGCATTGCAAATACCTTGTGTTTCTTCTTGTTTCAGATAAACAAAAGGAAAATGAAAAGTTAAGAGAATCTCTTTCTAAAAAGAACGCAATCATTGAGCATCTTCATGAAGATTATGAATGCATCAAGAAAGAAAATGGAAGGTTACAAAAACAAATTGGCCAAAAGGAGGATGAAACCAGATATCTAACTTGTCAAATTTACAGCAGTCGTAATGAATTAAACAGGTATTGATTCTGCCCACATTTAGACATTCATTTAGAGAAGAAAATTGTCAGTGTGACAAACGTGTTTAGCCATAGCCATTAACATTAACGAGGTGCATTGGTATATTCAAAAGGCAAACAAAGAATTATGGAGGAAAGGGGAATGGATTTAGATTTTGAAACAAGAGGTAAGAATTTAACTTCTAACTTAGCCATTTATTGCGACTTAACAGGTTGCAAACAGAAATTAACGCAAAGCAACATCAGCTCTCTGAGAATGAGAAGTTACTGCAGTCACTCCGAAGTGAGATCAAGGTTTATGAAAAGCTGGAAGAAGCAAGAAGGAAGAGGACAGGTATAAATGCACAATTATTTCCATACCTTTACCCCTTGCAACCCTTCCCTCTCTGAATATGATCTTGTCAAAGGACAGTAGGGCTAGGTCTCTGTTTCTTTGCTTCTGCTTGTGTCTGCTACGCAAAGTAGAACTGACAACTTGATGATAAAATGCTGCTTTTTACTTGGAGGTGTAACTGCGAGGTTGAGATGTGTGATATGCTCTGACTAGGCACACCTAAGTTTCATTTAACTTTAGTTAAGCTAAAACCAAATATTGACGATTCAGTGGCTCAGGCCGGATAAGCTTCATGGGGATCTTAGATAGTTACTTGTCATCTGAATACATGCTGCTGCATCCTCATAGGCAGTGCTTACTCACAGAGCTTGTGCTTTCTCTTGTCTGAATGCGAGGATAGTGTCTTCTCCCTTGGGCTGGGGACAGGTGCTGGCACTGCTTTCCGAAGGAGCCGTTTAATAATTTCCTGTCCGCTTTTCTGTCACTAAAGGTGAGGGGTAGGAATGAGACTTACATGAGTTCTTCCTACCCCTTTTAAGGAAGCTATGCCACCACATGGTTAGGTGACATGGTTAGGTAAAAAAGTGGAATGCTGTTCATTGCTGTGTACGCGTTATAGGAGCCAGCAAATTTCCCATTGGAAGTTGTTGTAAAAGTTGGTTATGTTTTTTTTCTTCCTGCTACTTTAAGTAATATGCCCTGCTGTCACTGTATGTCATGCCTAGCTGCAGGAGAAGAGCCCTGTTGGCATAAGGCTTTAAGCCAAAGTTGGCTCAGGGATGAAGTAAGTCTCCTTGCAGAACTGGTAATGTAATTAGAGAGCAGCAGCACCCTCCTCGTGCAGCTGAGCCCCCTCTCACTGTCGGGAGAACGGTTTGCTTTCAGCATGGAAAGAATACATGGAATTGTTTGTGTACTGACCTCCTCCTATGAAAAGACGAACACAGCCCTTGCTTTTTTTCAGGTTCAGATTTGTTCCTCCGGTTGCCAGGTGATCACTATTTTCTTTTTTCTTCTGTGTATAAAATTAAACTTCCCATTCTACTTCTTCCCTCCTCCACACTCTGAGATTACACATACCTTTTTCTTTCCCCAGACTGTGTGTTAATGCACTTCAAATTTTGTAAATCCTCTTCATTCTCTTTTTATTATATTTTTTTGCTTTTGGTATGAGACTTATTAGCTTTTATGGACAAAGTGAAAAATAATTTTCAGCTCTTTAAATCTTTCGAGGGTAGAAGCAATTAAGACATGCTTTTTTGTCAAACCATTATCTTAATGCTGTTTGTAGTTAATTCTTAATATTGAGGATAAATCTGGCTATAATTTACTTGCTCAGCATTCTGATAATGGCTAATATTGTTTTAATTGTTAAAGATGTTAAGTCTTTCTTTTGAAATTGTCTCAGATCCCAGATGTGATGCATCAGAAGAATTCCGAAAAGATCAGAATAATCCACTTGACTTACATGAACTGTTGACTGAAATACAGAGTTTGCGAGTGCAGCTCGAAAGAAGCATAGAGACAAACAAGTCTTTGCATGAAAAATTAGAGGAACAGCTTTCAAAAGAAAAGAGAGAGGAAGTGGGATCGGTGTCAGCTGTGAATATCAACTATCTTTTCAAACAAGAATCTCAGCATTATGCAGGAATGAATGGTACTGTGCCATACATGCTTTTGTTATGCTGTAGAACCTGTGCCTTGTTCTTTAAAAATGCTCTTAAAGCCTTATACAACATCAGCTGTACTTTTGGGAGCTGCCCATCAGCCTTTCACATCCCTTTCCTGTTAGAGCTGTTAGTGCACGGGCAGGTGAAATGCAAACTGCAGCCTTAGAGCCTCCAACTGTCACTTCCTTTTCATTCAAGAGCAGCATTTGCAGAGGGTCTCTGGGATGGAAGGATGCCTACATTAAATTGCCATAAATTTTGCTTACCTGGGGGTTCTTTTTTTAATGCAGAGCTCTATAGCATTTGCTAAGGGTGAGCATGTATTACTCAAGTATGATCAATAAGTGCACTAAATGGTCTTTGTATAAATCAGCTGTCCCCTTTTTGCCCTTGAGGGATAGTTTACCTTTATTTCAATCACTGTTAAGTGATACTGTTTTAGCAAATCAGGGAAAATGTAGTGTTTACATTCAGGGTTAGATTATTGTCCCAATATAGAGGTACATGGGCTAGAGAGGGCACAAGAATGTTGTTCTTTGCTGCTAAAATACTCTCCATAGTAACAGCTTTCCATACTTGCAGTGTAAAGCCACCTCTCCTACTGCCTGTGCAGGGATGTGTTGTGTTATGGGAGCCAGTAATAATGGGGGTTTGGGGTCCATACGCTTCACCTGCACGTGCATACCTCAATCTTGGGCACCACACAGAGCGAGCAGCTCCAGCCAGAGCATTAGCGTGAGAGCTCATGAGACACGACAGGGTTTTTTACCACCTTACTACTTTTGTGGTTCCATCGTGTCCAATCAGAATCATATTTCAGATGAAATACATAATGAGCATAACTCTGTGCTCCTCTGTACAAGTACGAAAGATGTGGAATGTAGCCAATAACATTTGCTACCGTGCTCTGTGCACTTTATACCTGAACGCTAAATTACGGTCGTGTGCTCCAAATGGGGATGGTTCCTTAGGGACAGTCGTCATCAAGTAGGTGTGGAACAGCTGTCATGGGGAACTTGTACCACCAGTATCCCCAGATTGCATTTGTTCCTGGTTAGTTTCTAGGTAGAATCCTAAATGTTGCTTTTGACCTGCATCAGGCAGAGTAGATAGGAGCTGGAGAAGCTCGTTATTTCTTTGACAAAATGGTGAATGGAGTTACAATGGCTTGGTTTGATGTGGACCAGAAAGACTCCTTGGCATGTCAACATCTGAATTTGTTACCTTTCTAGAGGTACTGTGGTTAGTCTTTATTCATAGGTACTTAGGGAATTTGGAAGTTCTGGAGAGAGGGAATATAAATACGATCTTAAGTGTGGTATAGCTGTGGAGAGAGTCATACTTTTTGTGGAGTTAATGGGAAGCTTGCATTTGTTGATTAAAATGTCTTCATCAGGATGTATTTTAGTTTTTCTGACTATGATTTGATTTTGGGAGATATCTAGAACTTCGGCTAGATGCTAAAAATATTAATGCAGGTAAATAGTGGAAGATACATGGCATGGTACTAGAAAACGAGCTGTGTTTTCCTGCTTCCTGAGCCCAAGTGCAGCATCAGCAAAAAAACCCCAGGAACAGAAGTAGAGCCAGGAAGTGTTTTTTTAATGCCTGTTAACTTCTACTGATCTACTCTTCCTTGTCCTGTTTTTGTCTATAGAAAATCTTTGCAAATGCCCTGCTACCAGCAGAAACGTTTGTGAGCTGCAGAAACACGGACGTTGCACTTCGCTAGTGAAAACAGGTACATCCAAAAGTATCTCAAACGTGTGTGTTATCAGTATCCCAGACTTGCTGTTTAAGAGAAGTTTAATGTCCATTAATCCTATATGTAAGGAGAAAAAAAATTAAACACTCTTTCCATCCCAGGTACGCACTCAGCCTCTAAAGACGATGTAGACAGCACTTCACGCTGCAGCAGCACTTCATCTTCCAGTACGGCCTGTACCCCTCGTCTTGTGCCTGGGCATCGCATGTGGGCAGACAAAAACGGGCGCCACGTTCTTGGCTTGATAGAGGATTATAATGCTCTGCGGAAACAGATTTCAGAAGGGCAACAGGCTTTAGCAGAAATGGAGATTTCTTTACAAGAGGTCACTGGTACGAAACTGCAGGAGCCTGGAATAAAGGTAAACAGTGTAAACTGTTGGAGGATGGTGAATTTTACCTAGAGGTGCAAAATGTATAGGCTGCAAAAGCGAAAAACAAGGTTAATGGTGCAGCAGACACCATTAACTGAATAACTCTTGCCAGGACACCTCAACCTCGACAGCCCAAGTCTCATCTAGATGCAGGCACCTATTTGTGATTCTGGGTTAATGAGGCTACGGATAAGTTAGTTAATTCTGGTCCTTTAGTAAGCAATCTCACTTTTACTTGCAACTTGAAATGAGGTGAAACTACTTACTTTTACTACGGAAACTGGTGATTGTTACACTGGAAATGATAAGAAAGCCAAACAAAAAAAACAACAAAAAAACCCACATAAAACTCTAAAAAGCTTTAGAAAGGGCTTAAACTAGGGGCATGTGTCAGTAACCTAAGGATAAAAATAATTAAGGAGATTTTCTTGTAATGAAGACTTGGGATAAACACAGGGAATATGAGACAGTTAAAAGAAATCTGATCTACAGATGCTAAAGTTCCTCACTTAACTTGTATTCAGCCCTTCAGTAACACCAGGTGATAACTGTACATTAATGATTGATGTATGCTAATGAAGGTCGTTTCATATTGGGGAAGCTTTTTAATATTTTCCCACTTCCTGGTGTCAATGGAACACTTTAGCAATATTAGTAGCTAGTCTAGAAACTTGAATATCTCATTAATGATCAAATATTGCCTTCTATGACACAGTGTATCATCCTTTCTGCATCGTGTGTGACACAGTGCTATCAAGTCATGGCGCTCTTGCTGTAATCTTAAACATAATTCTTAAACCAATAAAATGTTTGCCTTGTATTGGATAACGTCAGTCCTTTTCCTCTAGTATCGGGAGAACAACTGGTGTTTAAGTATGCTATTTTTTTCTTATTTAATATTGTTAATTTCTGGATACAGTTAATGATAGCATATTTGGGGTGGATTGAATAAGACAAATCTACCTACAATAGTCAACAAAAGGGAAGGAATAAACTGTATGTGTTCGTGGCAGCTAATAAAGGAACTAAGAAACTTAAACCACAACAGGAAAGGCTTGGATCTGGCATTTAGAACAACGTGCCAGTGGTAAGAATAGTGAAACACTGCAATGGAGGCTGCTCAGAGACACCGTTACTGGAGGCGCTTTTAAAACCAGATTACAGGAATGTTTGAATAATCACATGTAATGCTGTCCTGCCTTGGAGTGGGAAAGTAAACTAGGTGACTAATGGAGCTCCTTTTCACCCCTGTGATTTTATGATAATATTACTGTTGTAAAAAAAACACGCTCACTGCTCTTCAAAAACCAGAAGGGCTTAACCGCATGGATAAATTCGCGCTACTTATTTTTCTAGTTATAATTAGTAAAGGTATTGAAGATGCAGTCTTCAAAAATTCTGAAATTCTTTTTGTGGTATCACATGTGTGCTCACACAGTAAAAGTATGTCTGAATGACACTTAAGACTCTCTGAAGTATCATATATTTTCAAATGACCTAGTTAAGATACTGATAATGACTGAAAAAGTAATCTCTCTCTAAGTTTTTAACTTGTTTTGTTGGTGTAAAGATAAAAGCAGTAAGTTTCGCCATTTGCAGTTTCCTATCAAGCTTTACATCACTGAAGTTTCAAACTACTTAGCAAATGGGATATTTTATGTGACAGGAGGATTCTGGTTAGATAACAATGCTAAATAAGCATTCAAATTATATGCTGCGTGGGGCAGGAGCTGTGAATGCTTTTCTTTCATTCTCCTTCCCCCTTCTGTATCACCATTGCTTTGGTAATTCATTTGCTCCCTTTGCATTCTTTCCCTCCTTTATTTCACATTTATGCCATTTCTTCAATTTCGTTTCCTCATCTGTCAGCAGAGGAAAACATTTTATGTGTGTCCTGATAGTTATTTTAGCATTAAGTGGAACAGTTTAAAGGGTCTGCTAAGGAAGAAACATCTATATTGCTTAAATTGATGTCTGTAATCATTTGACTTTCAAATAATGTGACACGAAATGCAAATGGAGAAAGAAGAGAGTTGCCAGCTATTACCATGTGGTGTAGCAAATCTAGTAAATATAATGTATTATTAATCACGGTTATTGATTAGGATAAATCCCCTTCCTCCCTGAAATTCTCAGATAATGCATAATTCAGCACTCTTTGTAAACTAACAAATTAGCTTTTGTGGCACACAATAGCTGTGTACATCATCTTAAATATGAAATCATACCAACTGGATTTAAACCATTAATTAAGATTACATTTTTGTGATGTTTTAAGCATAAAATATAATACGACTCTAATCTTACGATGTAGGTACCAGACCAGGCATCGCTGCATGGCTTTTCCGCCAATACTCACAGAGTACAACAGATTTTAGAGGAGGCTGCACGTTTACTGAAACTTCTCTGGAGGGTTTCCCTTCCGCTGAAAGCTGTACACGGTACTACTCACGGCACTCAGGTACTACTGTGTTTCGTTTTGGTTTGCGTTTTGCGGGCTTTGTTAACTGTTGTTATGTGTCAAGGAAGACGCACCAGTTAGGAACGTGTCCTTTGGGAAAACCTTTTGAAAATCATGAACCCAGGATGCCCGGTCTCAGGACACGTGGATTTAGTTACCTCTCAGCACTGAAGGCTAAGGCTGAGTGTGTGCTGGCTTTATTTACAAAATACTTTATATTAAAGGTAAAATCTGTAACCCTGTTACATGATATTCAGGAAACCTAGGCAGGTGGCAAACATTCCATTTCAACGAGAAGAGGTTTGGACTCCCTATTATAGAACCAAATTCAATTTGATTATGTATATACTAGTAACAACAGAAACTTCAGCAACTTCGATGTAATCTGAGCTACGTTTTCCTTTTACGTTTTTGATGCCTAAGCTGTAAAATTGGATGCTTTTTTAAAAGTGTGACAAAACCTCGAGACAAGTTTTATAACATTTTAACTAAAAAGGATTGCACTATGCAAATGAGTGAAAGTAAGCTGAATGAGGAATGAAGTATCTATACTGTCATAGCACCAGCACTCAGTAATGAAACTGTTTCAAACTCTGGCTTTAAAATAAATCTAAAGTGTTTTCACTGAGGTTTTTGCATGTGTTTAAGGGAAGCAGGATAGTGATGAAAAAAAACCCCAAACTCTAGGAAAGTAACCGTTTTATATATAATTTTAATAACATTTTTTGATGTTATTTTCTAGCATCCTCAATTGTGTAAAATCACAAAAGCAGTAAGAATGAACTGTGCTTCATATTGAATATATTCAACTGAATATATTCACTAATGTTTCAGCTCCATATTTGGAATATTTCCGTTTGTATCCTGGTGTGTATAGTCTATATAAGACAGCTGCATGTTGGCCTTGATTGCAGTATCTGCACGTATCACACACACGCAGGCCTTTTAGTATGTAGGTGATGCATCTAATGCTTTACTGTCCACACCTTCTTGATCTGGATCAGTCACTTCTGAAAATCCGGCTTCAACGTGTGGGGGATCTGAGTTCCCAGGACTGCACCTAATTAGAGCCTAATAGAATCTTATCCGACATCCTGAGATCTTAGGGATATTAGATTGCTTCTCATGTCTTAAATGCAGTATATGAAAGAATGTCTCTTGAAGATTGATTCTAAAAGATACTGAGTGATTCTAAAAGATCACTGCCTTCTCTTCAGCCCCACAGGAGATGTGAGTTATCAGTTCTTCTGAAGAGCTAAACGCGAGGGGTGAATTCCAGAGAACAGTATTATTTAACAAGTGGCACAACAAGAAAAAAATATGTACGAGCTTAAGTTTGTGTGAGGATCCAGATGAGTGATACTGGCAGGCTATGTCAGGGCTACTCAGAGTACTGTTTTACAACTTGGTTGGAATTGGTGCTGAAAACCGAACATAAACTAATGATACTGTCAAATAATTTTGCAATAAAGCTGTCCCGGTCACTTGTACAATGCCTTTTAGCCCTTTGATAAAGGCAGCATCAACTATTAACAGAACTCTAGGGAAGGAAGATGGAAGTTCTGGACCTGGCAGACAGGATACTTGCTGATCCCATAGCACTGGCCTTCGTTAGATTTTCTAGTTGAGGCGAGGGAAAAAAAAAGGAGAGAGGAATGGAAGTTTAAAAACAAAAGTAAGCACTGGTGTTAAGACTTTTCTCAGACTAACAGAAAAATTAATAAAAGCCAGCTAAGAATTGTAGTTGTCTCCTGGCAGATGTCATAATCATATGTCATTGGGGATGGGAGTGCGGAAGGACAGGCACTAAGCGATGTTTCACTCCTTTAAGTTGTTCATACTCTAAGGAAGCTTGAGGGCTCTTGTACAAAAGTATTGAGCAATTCGCAATGTACAAAGTACTTTTATGTAATACTTTAATGTGATATTTTCTTCTCTCAATTTAGGATGAAGGAATGAAAGCAGAAATATTTAGATTACGTAAGAAATTGTCTGAGCAAGAGAAGAAGTTACATAGCACAGTCAAACGCTTGCACTCCACAAACCAGCTGAAGGAGAACATGGAGAAAGTCATCATTGACCAGTGTAAGTGTATGCTTTATTATTGGTTCTTCTTTTATTTTTGTAGTCCATGGCTACCTCTAAAATTGGAGAAACAACAAAATGAATATAGGCACCTGTTCTTCTGCAAACGCTGACTGGTGTTTCCTTGTGTGCACTCAGTTGTTAGTGACAAACAGGTCATGAGGTTCAGACTGTACAGGACTGGTGGAGCCTCCCTCAAATGGAAAGACGTTGCCCAACTACAGAAGGCTGCATAGAACATCATGAGAAGCAATTCGTGGTTTTACCCAACTCACTGATAAATGTGTCAATCCATGCAGCTGCCACTAATTGCCACTAATTACTTGAGTTTACCCCATTTCAGATACTGCCATTCCCCAAGTTTTCTATCCTACGACAGTTCCTGACAGAGGCAAAGTTACTGTTGCTGTGCACCATTCCAGCCAAAGTTTTTGATATCGTCCTGCTCAAAATTGTGATTTTGCCTCAATTTTGATAAATGTGGAATTAGGCTTTTAGATTTTGTGGGGTGCTTGTCTGTTGTGCGTGTTGCGCGAGATAGCTGCATACTGGGAAAAGCCAAAGCAGCAGCAAAGGAGATTTGTTAATGCTTTACACCAGACTGAGAAGTGCAAGAGAACAGAAGGCTCAGAACAAGGGAAAGAAAAGCTTACTGTGAGTCATTTTTAAAGAAAAATGAGGACATGCTGTGAAATGGTATTTTACCCTTAGCAGCCGTATCTAAAAAATTATCTGGAAACATGAAAACAAGTGGGACATGGGCTGTATTGTAGCTGCGTTAAACCAGGCGTCTGAAGAGATTCTGCTTTAGAGTTTAATCACTCATCAGAAGAGATCTGAATGGAGCTAAACTCTTCTCTACCTTCATGCTATGGCAATGTGCATATGCAGGAAGAGGATTTAATTTTCTTCTTAAAAAAAAAATAAAAATCTATCCTTACCTTCTCTTAAGAGGTGGGACTAAATGACTCATTAGTCTGTGCTGGATGGCATTTGTGTTATCAGTAATTCAACTAGACTGTAAAATGTTACACATCATACAAAGTTATGAAAATGGCCATAATACTATAAGTTACTCAAGTCATTTAAATGCAATGTAGAGGAATAAATGTTATTTTGCTCCATAGCCCGTAATTTTTATATCTAAGGGACATGTATCTTCTGCCTGCAGATTATTTTTTATTTTAAGCATTTATGGGCTGGTTTTTGTTGTATTAAATGATGTACCAGTTACTTATATTAAATCCAAAAATATGCTTTGTTCAGGTTTTAAAGTTAAATAGCTCAGTTTGGGGTTGTCATATAAAAATCAAAGCTATTCTATTATGTCTGTCCAAATAATATCCCTAGGGTAGATTTACTGGTTTAGTTCGGTCAGTCCCTAGTTCCAGTGACATCTCAGACATACTGGGTGATTTCGGTAGTGCTGGGCAGAGTATAAATCAACAGAGATTTTACCCTTATGGCCAAAATGTTATGCCCACAGCCACTCCATCCACCCATACTTTCAAAAAAAGAAAACGGCACATCATCTCCCCCTTATTTTGCTCACTCCTTTTCAGGGCATTCAACCTCATCTGAACCAGGTCCTAATAAAATGAAGCCTGCATTTTCTGAAATCTCCTTAATGCAAACTACTGCCTGGCTAGCAGCAGCTTCACTGTTAGTGTCACAGCTTCGAAATTCTCTTCATGTGCTGAATTTAATATTTTTGATTTAGAAAAATCTAGTTTGCCAGGTGAAATGAATTTACTAGCGGAGTTCTTTATGAGCAGAGTGCACTCTGCTACACAGGAAGACATCTAGATACGATTTTCTGTAAGTTTCATTGATTATGGGAATTATGGATGTCAAGTTACCTTTGCCTTAAAGAGCAATTTCCGAAATGTTTCTAAATTGCATCTGTGCACAAATTCCTGACCAAACGTACAACAAAACTGATGAATCATGTGAAGCTGTTGGATTTTGTTAGGATGCTTACACTTGTTTTTTGTTATTTCTTCCTTTCTCCTTTTGCTTGTGAGAAAGCGAAGGCATGGCAGCAGGTGACCTTGCCTGCCTTCGTTCTCCAAACATCCTGTTAGCTGGCCACTCCACTGAGGGTATTCAAGTTCCCTCTGTTATTTAGTTGAGCATTCCTGAATATATTTAGAAGCAGAGACTGGAACGTTCTTGTGGCTCCGAGTCTTCTGTGTGCTTTCTCTGGCGAGAGAAACTCATTGCTTATAAACCTCATCTGAACCTCTGAACGTGTAACAATGCAGTGCCAAATTGCAGTAATCTGCCAAGGGTATAATTATCTCATGACAGCTATACCCTTGGAGTTGTTGGGTTCTTATTATTGTAATGAAAAATCTTTATTATGGCTAAATTGTTTATTTTTGAGACTGGAATATTAAAGTGGTACTTGTGAATGGTATTTTTCAGCAGTTACGGAGCTGACACAGATTAAAGAATCACATATTTAACCTGACATTTCTAAATAGCAGGTTTGTTTAGAAGCATCCCCTCCTCCGTTCGCAGGTCCCGCACTGTCCCTGCAGAGGCAGAGTAGCTCGATGAGTAGAGGACACTTGGAACCCTTCAGAGCAAGCCGCTGACATGATTTCCCCTAAGCCTACATAGGCTGCCTTGTCCTTGAACTACTGGAGGAGCTGGACGATTTCTTTCGCCATCTGTCCTCTTCCCAGCCCAGCGTCCCCCATACCCTCTCACTGCACAATTTTTCTCCCCCTCCTGCTAACCAACCCCCCTAGCCCAAGCAGGCTACCTAATAGATCAACTGTAGTTAGCTCATGCACCATCTCCCCTTTAAATTTAGGTTTTGACTGGATATTAGGAAAAATTTTTGCACTGAAAGGGTTATTAAGGATTGGAACAGGCTGCCCAGGGCAGTGGTGGAGTCACCATCCCTGGAGGTTTTTAAAAGACGGGCAGACGTGGTGCTGAGGAACATGGGTTAGTAATGGTTTTTGTCAGGGTCAGGTTGATGGTTGGACTAGATGATCCGAAAGGTCCCTTCCAACCCAGACAATTCTATGATTCTAAAATTAAGAGAAAGTCTTCCTTTGCTGACTTGGAAGAAGGGAACCAGGGGATGAGTGTCACAGGGGGCTGTTCGTATCTGCAGCGTTACATGCAGTGATGAGCTGTGTGTGGTTTCACATGTATCATTCTTGCTATGGTAGAAAAACTTTAAAAACACTTCCCTGATGTTTCGATCTGAAAAGCCGATTACGTGCTCGATGGCACGTAGACTGGGGGTAGGAAATGGCATTCTCCTGGTGGCGGCGCTTCAGCCCTGCCCTGCGCTCCCGAGTGAGTCCTTCTGCTCTGCCCTAACTCTGGTTGTCCAGCGCTGCCCCGTCGTCTGGGGTTGGTGCCAGCGGAGGGTTGTACATCAGCCCGAGCTTCTGAACGGGAGTCAGGAGGGAGGAACGGCTCTGGAGTTTGGGGAGTAGGAAAGTTGATGTGGTGGTGGGGGGGGTCTGTACGACTGCCTGGTCACTGCCCGTAATGTAGATGCGAGTTCCTACGTTATTTACTATTTGGCCATAAGATGCGAATACAGGGAATATAGAAAGACTCTGCACTATTCTTTTTAATCTCTTCTTTCTTTCCAGTGGTTTTAACTCATGATGTCTTGAAGAAGGCTAGAGGAAACCTGGAAGTAAGTAAAATTTTTCCTCACATTTAATTCTTTGGTATATACTCATTAGAAATATGCATTGCTGTGTCAGTAGTATTTTGCAGAATTAGTCTGTTTTGCTTTAGGTTTGCTACCTAATCAAGTCTGGGTGACAGCAGTTTAGTATGATAAATAATCTCCAATGTTTGATGTTTAAATTAGAGTTTTATGACTGACCACGTAAACAGCTAAACCTCTTTTTTGAAGCTTTACCTAGATTAATATTCATGTCTGTCATCTTCTTCTAGTAGTTTATTTTCAGCAGATCACAGTCCAATAACCTGTCTACCGAATAAGTTCACAAAAGACACCCTTATTTAAAGCTTGTGTATGTGTTAATAACCGGTGGTGCTTTTTTTTTTATTAAAAAAAAAAAAAAAAGACCCAGTAGGCAAAGCTTTTGCAAACAGCTATTTGCTAATGCAGGGTATTAAATTAGTTTGAGTGTTTAGGTAATCACTGTTCAGATTTGATTTCTCACAGAAGGTTCAGACTTTACTCCCGGAAGGATGTAATACACTCCTTGACTCCTAAATCCCATCCTTCTCCTTACTGCGCTCTGAATGATCGTACATTTCCCAGCCTCTCCTTAAACCTTCCTCTCCCCTTTTCCGTGGATCTCCCGTGCCCTCCGCGGCGGCACCTCCAGGACCGCGGCCCCGGGCAGCTGCTCTGCTCTTGGCTCAGCCACACCGGAGTTAGAAAGTGAGGGCATTAAAAAGTCCTTCTGCTTACAGAAGTCCTCTCAATTGAATTTAAAGATTTGCTGAACACAGAAGCTCGTATTTGCACATCCGTTTGCAACATTATGGCCCAGGGGTAAGGACAAATTGTGTGCATTTTAAGTACTGTAAAATAGTAATAATTACGGCTTTTCTACCCAGGTCCCGGCGGCTGAGAATCAAAAGTCCCCTTCCCATACCAGCAAAAAGAGGATTATTTGAAGGAGAAAGTTCCACCGGTACAGACTGGTCCTGTGATTGTTATTTGCTTCTTTACGCCTTACTATTTATTGATGTAAAAATGTTTGTTCAGCTCTTTTAATGCAATCAGCCTTTGACCAAAAAAAAAAAAAAAAAACAGACAAAAAAGAAATCTTTTGGAAGATAACTTATTTAACATTTTTCTGTACTGTAAAAGATTGTTTTTAATATTTATTACTGAAGCAAGGTACTGGAGGTATTGAAGAAAAATCCAGATTTTTTTTTTTTTTAAAGTTAGCTCATTTAAAATTTTATATTTGTACTTGTCATGTTATAAAAGTATTTGTATAGTCAAACAGGTCCTGAAAGAATCAAAAATCACCTTCCAGACTGTTTCTCTACTGCTAAAAGAATGTAGGTTAAAAAAAAAAAAATCAGAATAATTCTGCCAGTTGTCATTGTTTTGTAGCAATGTGAGAAATGTTCAATATTTTAAAGCATTTTAAACATATCTGGAAGATTCTTCTGGAAGCTGCCTGATGCTGAGCTTTCTTGTTGCCCTATTAGGAATGTAGATTGATGGTAGGTCTGAAAATATTACTTCGAATCAGACAATTAAAAAGAAAAATAATCACAAACATGTTTGTGTTATTTGGTTTAAAACCGGATTTTGAGCACTTACTTACAGAACAAAGACGCCACGTCAGACCGTTTGTTTCCAGAGCTCAAGCGCGATGAAGCCCGTCCTTGGCAGCGGGGTCTGGAGGTGCGGTGGAAGGGCTCGTCCTGCCTGAGCGGGGCTGCTGGAAACTGGCTTTAAGAAGCCACAATCGAAGGCCGTCCTGCTGTGGGCAAAACATTGGTGTCATCCCTGTCCCCCTCCAGCCTCCCCGAGATCTGGACAGAAGGAACAGGCTGCCCAGGGAAGGGGTGGAATCGCCATCCCTGGAGGGATTTAAAAGCCGGGCAGCCGTGGTGCTGGGGGGCATGGGCCGCTGGTGCTTGGGAGCGTGAGGTTGATGGTTGGACTCGACGATCTGAAAGGTCCGTTGTATGATTCTAAGGCTACGTGGGGGACACAACCAAACAGTTTTGAAATCCATTTTTTCTGCTAAAAACTCTGAAAAATGGTTCTCAAATTTAAATAAGTCTTTTTAATATGGGTTCTTATGTCCCATATTGATACATTTAATACTGATATTTGGGCAAGGCCATGGAAGGCCAGTATAAAACATGCCTGATCATGCTTCCCTCGTGCTTACTCATCCTGCCCGGGGCCTTTTCAGTTTTGCCTTTGGTCTGAGCTGCCCGAGCACTCGTGTTCCCCGCAGAGCTGCCGACCTGGAGCCTGCCCGGGTGGCACAAAGTGAACTGGGAAAATAGGTTAGTTTAACCCCAACAGGACCATAACTGAAAGTGATTGTTGGTTACAAAAGTATGGTGCTATCGTGGCTTTACTGAACTAAATCAATTACACAAAGTGTGATTATTTATTTTTTCAACATTTTTTTCCCCAAGTTGATGATGTCCCGGTTTTACACGATGACTTGCCCTCGTCCACCCGAGGAGGTTAGCACCAGCTCTGGGAAGTGTCAGCACAGGGTTGTGGTCCTTGGATGTTGCACTCTAGAGACCAATCGACCTGTAATAGGCTTCCACCAAAACTGAATTTGTGCTTGTTGAAACCTGGCCGTGGAGCTGGAGAGCTTGGCCATTGCCTTGTCCAAGAGCTGGGGGCTGCTCTGACTGGGCTGGTTGTACATGTAGAGGCTGAGACCAGTCCAATACCTCCCCTCTTTCTTTCCACTAAAGCTTTGGTCCCTTCAAATTAGTTTCCCAACAATTTGCTGATATTCAGCTAACCGAATACCACACACGCTCTAAATTACTTTGCTTCTAAATCGTAAATGGTTGGAGCTGCTGCACCCTCCCTTTGGGCAGACCCGCGCTCCTGCGTCTGGGTGGCTGCTATCGCACAGGTCACTTGTAATGTGCTCCCTGTAGGGGTCAGCGGGATGGTTGGCCATATTCTGTCCTGCCGCACAGCCGCTGTGGGCTTTTATTAAAGAAAAACAACATAAAGCCACCCACTCTCAGAGTGCCCGCTTATGTGGTCCCTGGTATGACCAGCTTTTCCCAGTTCTCAGCCCTGGGCCTTCTCTCTGAAGTATGAAAATGGATTTAGTGGGAGGTGTCATGGCCTTCCTGGGGGCATCCTGCTCTGGGAAGCCTTACGGGCCTCGGAGATGCCAACCTCCAGCCCTTACCCCCACCTCGCGTCCTGGCTGCTGAGCTCCTGCGCCTCCAGCCCGTCATGGGAAAGGAAAACTCAGTAAGGAAACGCCGCTGTCTTTAGCGGGCGGCAGGGGGAGGCAACCGCGTGTGTCTGGCTTAGAGGAAAGATGCCAGAAAAATTGGAAAAGTTAAAAATAAACTTCGCAAATTGAAAAGGGAGGAGGGGCAGAGGAAGAGCATGCAGTCAGACTTGTTCTTCAGTCTCTTCACACATTATTGTCCTCACAGCTCACTAAAAACGTCAAGTTAATTTTACTAAGTAGCTAAATTATAGACACTCAGATGTAATCAGAATCTGCTATACATTTCAACTTTCAAAATTAATCATCCTACGTTTTTGAGTTACAACACCTGAAGGAAACAGCTGTACATCTATATATAGCACGCCCATGGCTCTTGGTCGTCTTGCAGCCTTTTTTCCCATTCCCCCCCCCCCCCCAAACACCATCTGTACCTAAAAAGAAATAAATAAATAAAACGTTTCCCTTTCTTGAGATTATTTGCCACTTACTTACTCCTTAACGGTCCCCGCTGTGCCCTCTCGGAGCGCTTCTCCTCACCCCTTTTTCCTTCCCATCAGCTCCAATCGCTGCTTCCAGCTCACGGCAGAGCATGGACACGGTCACGGCTGGGCTTTGTTTAGCTGGGAGCGGGGGGAATACAGTATATCAGTACCTCTTTAAAAACATGATCCTACGAGATCCAAGTATTTCGTCTTAATGAGAAGCGCCTCTTAAACACACACAATTTACTGGGCCTGTTTAAAAATAATTAAAAAAAAACAAAAGAAAAAAGAAAAAAAAAGCTTACCAGATGGAGGGCTGCAGAAGACAAAGCTTATGGAGTGTTAAACTTTGTTCCCATTAAACAAAATTAAATTTTCCTTTAAAAAATACTTACGCAGGAGGAAAATAAGCAGCGTAAGGAAATGGCGTTAAAGGAGGGGCTGGTTTGCTCAGGGGGCTCCTGCCCGCGCTTCGGTTACGGGTTCGAGGTGACTTGAGCCATCGCTTGGGGGGGGGTCAGGGAGCAGCTGCCGAGTAGGCGCCGGGGACCCGCGGGGGGGGGGGCTGTTGGCTTCACCCGCGACCTTGAACTTCTGCTTTTCTCCCAGGCTGTGGCTGTCTCCAACAGGATGCTGAAGGCCTGCAAGATTAAGGAAAAAAAAAAAAAAAATACAAAAAGGTGGCACAAACAGCTTTTTTTCCTTGTCTTCAGGCCCCCTCCAACACGTGCAGCTATAGACGGGCACCGAATAAAGGAACTCTTTAGTGCCCTTGAGGGCAGCGCAGCGCGGGCCGGACCCCCGCGGGTACGGCCAGCCCCGAGCCCTCCCTGCGGGGCGGCACGGCCAGGGGGGAGCCGCGCTCGCGGCTCAGGAACGACGCTGTAATTACCCCTGCCAAAGAGAACAAATAGAAATAATACCCAAAAATCGCAGGTGGTTGGCTGTATTAAAAATAAATCAGTGCTAATGCGTTCAAGCGGTTAAAAACAAAAGCGCAGCAGATCTGTGTGGTGTTTTCATCTCGGCAAAAGCTGCCGGGGCCATTTTTTGGGAGGGCGACAGGGAGGCTTTGGGGGATGGGGCTTGGGGGACAGTGACACAGGGTTATCGTGGGGCTGAGGCCGTGTCTTGAAAAATCCGAGCAGAGGGGGAACGCGCCCACTTGCCATTTTGGGTTTATTTTAACCACTCCTGACCTAGAGGAAAAGCGAATCCTGTCATCGCTTCCAAATGCAACAGAAATGACAATATGGAAAGGAAAACCTAAAAAAGAAAGCGGCGGCACTCGTCGGAATTCTATTGACACCAAAATCCTGATTTACAAGCAGCCAAAGCCTTGCCCTGACACTGCCAAACCCACCCCTGGCCCATGTCCCTCAGCACCACGTCTGCCCGGCTTTCAAATACCTCCAGGGACGGCGATTCCACCACTGCCCTGGGCAGCCTCTTCCAGCGTTTGACAACCCTTTCTGTGAAGAAATTTTTCCTAATATCCAACCTGAACCTCCCCCAGCCCAACTTGAGGCCGTTCCCTCTTGTTCTCCCTGTTACCTGGGGGGAAGTGACCGACCCCCCACCCTGCCACAACTCGGGAAAACGCTGCCTGAACAGCAGCGGTTCCCCCTCCCGCGTTTCTCCCTCCCCTTTCCCTTCCTGACCTCCTCCATCTCCACTTTGGCTCCCAGGTCCATTTCTGAGCCTGTCCGGCAGCCACTAGATGGCAAAAGCAAGTTTGTGCTGGCGGCGGAGCGATGGGAAGTGTTGGGAAGCGTTGGGAGCGATGGGAAGCGTTGGGAGCGATGGAAGCGCTGCTGGCCCACGCCGTGCAGAGCCCAGCACGACCCCGCGCGTCTGTTCCTGCCGGTCTCACACGTCTCCTGCTTGCAGGAAACCCAAATAAACCCAAACAGGCCTCGCCGGGTCGGGCCTGGGCACGTCGCTGCGAATGACATTAAAAAGGTGAGATTTGGAGCCAGGGCTTACTGACTTCATTACTTAAATGAAAAAAACCAAACCCAATCCCAGTCAGTCTTAAAACGTGCCCTACGTGGAAGCCATGTTGGCGTCGAGGTGCCATTACCAGCAGGTTTGGTGCTGCCCTTTGCCCGCGGTGCGGCTCCCCCCGGGGCGAACCCCCAGGTCCTGCTGGGGGGCCGCGGCTTCTCGAGAAGAAACCTCAGGGGAGCCCCGTCCCCGTCAGGGCACTGTGGGCAGCCCAGCACCGAACCCCACGCTGGAGCGAGGGGACCACCCCTTCGCTCTTCGGGGTGAAGCAAAAGCAAACCAAACCCCATCTGCTCCTAAAATACCTTTTTTTTTCTTCCTCCCCACCACCACAAAGCTCGACATCACGCAGGACCCACAGTGGAACACCCGGGTTCTCCCTCGGCTTCTCCAGGCTCTGGAGCAGCGACCAGCAACAAGCCGGGGAAGCCGAGGCTGCACCAGGGCTGGTGACACCAAGGAAAAAAAAGAAAGATTTCAAGTCACTTCGGTGGCCCCTTCCCACCCTTCTGGCCCCCTCCTCGCCCTCCTCCCACACATGAAATCTCCGTGTCCTGCCCCTCGCTCCTGTCCCCAGAGAAGCGGCGCAAAACTCAAGCATCGGCGCAGAGTTACAACGCGTCTTTGCAAACCAGCAAATCGAAAGGGATAAATAAACCAATGAGTAACCCTTTTTCCCACCTATCCACCCGGGAATTCACTCCTAGTAAGTTCCCAGCGCCCCAAAATTGAGCCCTCAGACCTCCCCCCCCCCATTCTTCCAGGGGTGACGGGACCCGCTGCTGCCCCTGCCCCATCCAGCTGCTCCATAACCTTTAAATCGTGAATCGCCCCCTCTCGAGAAAAGCCCTGAATGCCTATTTTTTATGTGTTTATCTTGTCATTTCTTTACAAAGATACTTGTTACAATATTTTTTCCCCCCTCTTTCCCGCCCCCCCAGCCCCGTCGGAGTAATCTGCTCGGGTAATTTGCCGAAGCGGGTTGCTGGGCCATGCATTATGCATGAGATGCAATCTTTATTTTTGCACTCCGCTGTGTGCATTCTCAAACAGGAATGGCACGCAAAACGAACATTAGCAGCTCAAAAAAAAAAAAAAAAAAAAAAAAAAGAAAAAAAGAAAAAAGAAAAAGCCCATTTATTTAAAGGAAAGCCAAAAACCCAACCCCTCCACTCTTTCAAGCTGTTCTAACCGGGATTGCTCAGAGCAGCCAAACGGCAAGAGCGGTCAAGTTGTTCCCATTTCTGCACCGCTGTTGACTAAAGCGGCTCAGAGCTGCCGCCTTCGGTGCGCCAGGAGCAGACAGCCTTGGTGGCGAGCCCAAAGGAGCCCACCATGGCTGAATGGCCCCCAGCGATGGAGCTCAGGTGGCACGTACCCCCTCCTAGGAGGATGCTCACTCACTGCATCCCTCCTGGTATCTACGCACACGCACATAGGTGCACGTCTATTCGCATTTTTGAGCCCATTCTTTCTGGCTGCTAGAGATAAATAAAGCCTGTATTAGCCACTCCCCGTCCCATGGTTTGTGCCGCTTTCAGAGCGCGTCACAGGGACAAACCTCTTGGGCAAAACCCCACCGGCCACATCCACTAAGGCTTTGAGCCTTTTTGCCAGATCTGCTGTTATTAGCCCACCTCTCCCCCCAGCACCCCTTTGCCGTCTCCTCTTACCTTCTCCTGCCCAAGGGCTGGACGCCCGACTCCTTGGCCGGTGACGCCGGGAGCAGACTACCGGTGCTCCCGGTGGGGATGTGGCAGGAGCCGGTGACACGGGAAAGTGAAGTGACCAAGGACGCACGGACCCGAGCGCTGTGGCAAAAGCCTTTGGGTTAAGTGCACGAAGCAGAACCACACAAAAAAGACACAGAAAATTCATAGGCCACCAAAACTACCCCTCCCCAGCCCCCCCGTGTTGCATGCTTGGAGGTTATCTAGTGTCATTTTAGAGCAGTGAGATGTAGCTCATCTTAAAGTCCATTTAAAATGCCGTTGCGACACTGATGTCCTTACCAACCTCTGCTGCGGTGCCACCCTCAGGCCCTCCATCCCCACCCTCCTGGCCACGGTGGGCAGGGGGTTCTCCTCCAGCCCCCCCCCAGCTGGGTTCCGGCCAGCGCGGGGTGCCCCGGATCCGGAGGAGGGCGAAACCCCCGGCTCTGCCGGCCCCGCTCGCAGCCACAGCACCTCGAAACGGCTGGAGGAGAAAACAAAGGACAAGAAACCCAGTCTGTTAATCCCAAGAAGAGGGTGAGGAGTGGAAAAGAACCACAAAGTGGCCCCTGAGAAGGAATAAAGGGGGGAAAAAAGAAGTCAGAGAATGAGTAAGAGGGAGAGAGGGAGGACACGCAGGAAGGGAAAAGGAACAGGATAAAGTGAGGACCTGGATATAAGGCAAATTATTTTTGATTCTTTAGCTTCAGGGCTAATTTATTACAGCGGTAAATCATGCTTAGGATAGGTAATACCGCAGCCAGAGCCTGGATGTTATTTAGACAGTGTAATCATGGTATTAATGCTCAGAAAAGTGGAAAATGTTAACTGCCTACAGGCCGCGTCTTTACGGTCTCCCCTTCTGCTCAGCGTGAAGAAACACCGCACTTTCCCAGAGCCGTGGGGCTTCACGTCGGGGCAGAAGGGTTTCGTGGAAAGGCCAAGGGTTGCATTTCTTGATCCTCATGTCCCTCCCTGGAAGGTCTGAGCGGGGCTCGGGCTCCAAAAACCAGAGTTTTCCCCTCTCCCTGCCCCTCTGCGCTGGTGCTGGGGATGCGCCCACCCACGCATTAACCCCAGCACCGTGGGGACCCATATAAAGATGTTAAAAAAGAAGGAAAAAAGACATCTATGCTAGCTGGTGTATGTCCGTCCCCCCGCCCCCCGCAGGGGAAGGGGAAGGTGGGGATACGAGAGCTTCAGCTGCGATTTCTGGGGTGGAGATGGGCTGTATAAAATAACTAGGTGAGGCTGAGCCTTTCATCACACTTCCACAGCGTATCTCGGCTGACAGGGAAAGATGGTTACGCTTTATAAAGATGTTGTATATATAGAAAGAAACTTTCTAGACGTTAGAAGGGGCGAGGTGGTTCGTTACAGATACCGGGAAGCGCCGGAGCCGCCCCGTCCCCGCAGCCCCGCTCCATCCCTTGGTGCTTCATCAGGGAGAAGCGCGCAGAAGTAGTTCGTTAAAGGCTTCGTTAAGGTACCCGCACTGCACAGGGCTGGCACGACACAGAGAAATCACACCCTGACGCTTTGCCTGGCTCCACACTGATCCCGGGGGTGCCATGTCCACCCTCTGCCCCTCTCCTCCTGCCCCGGCTGCGGTTTGACCCGGTCCCACCGCGGTGCCCACGGCTCCCACGGGAAGCGGCCGGGACACGGGCAGGTACCCGAGTGCTCAGCCCTGACCCACGCTGGCCCTCGAGGCAGCAAGTGGTGGCACCAGCCTTGAAAAACCACGTCAAAGACGTGAAAAACCAACCCGCGTTTGCCTCAAGTCGTCAGAGCAAATTAAGGATTCTCCATCAGTCGCAAAATACAAGATTAAATGACTCCGTTGTGCCCCGATCTTGCTGCGAATGGGGGAGGCGAGTTCTCTGCTTCCCCCGAGCACAATTTGAGCCCATTTGCTGGTGATTTCCCTTCGGTGTCACTTGCTGTGAAATCCGCATTGCGATCCCAATGGATTCTTCGGCACAGGCACAAGAGCATCCCCTCGCAGCTGGGTGTTAGACGCCCAGGTCCCGCAGCCCTCCCTGCGTTCTCCTGCCCTCAAGGCATGAAAAAAACCAGAGAAAGAGGTTGTACCATCCCACCAACCCACACCAGTCTCGCCTGTGGTACACGCTGGTGCTCTGACAGTCTCCACCAGTATTCGGCTTGCCTAAAGCCACAGCAGGACGGTGGAGGTTTGGGTTGTTTTTTTTTTTGTGGATGGGAATATATTCAAGAAATCTGTTTACTTACATCCCCTAAAAGCACAATAAACTTATCTCCAGACATTGCATTAACGAAATACCGTGATTTTAAAAGTTACTTTGTTCTAAAACCCCTCCAGGCAGAAAAGATAATAAAAAAATAGCAAGCCAGTGGTGGTTAAGGAAAAAAAAGAAAGAGAGAACCATGCGGTTATAATTTCACTCAACGGCCTGTCGCTAACGGAGCGACACACACAATGCACATGCGGGATAATAAGTTAAAATATCTTGGAGAAAGCTATTAATTTATAACAATGGTAAATAAGGGTTGATGGGGACAGTGGAGGTGTTTTAAAGCGCGGTTCGTGTTGTTGAGTCCACCAGATGTCACATTGGCACTTAAAAGCCTAAGGTGGTTTGAAACGCAGTACAGATTGTCTCGCGTTTGAACTTCTAAACCTGTCTCCATCCATCATCGTCAGCAACTGTCAAGATAACAGGGGACAAGTTTTGATTGGAGCCTGATTGTTTTTTGTTGGTGCAAAGGCAGAGACGCATATGGTCCCGAAACCTGACATTTCTACATCTTCTGCTGGAAAAAACGTGACTTTAAGCAGAAACAGGGCTAACTTCCACCCCAAAACCAATTTGTTTGATGGAATTCAGCCTGCAGAACAGGAAGGATATTTGTATTTATGTCCGCTTGAATGCAGGCTTGCATGTACACGCTCCTTGATTGTTTTTAGTTACATCTGATGATAATGCAGAGAGAAAGATCAATATGAAGTGCGTTGGCCTGGTAACCTCCGCAAACAGCGCAGGATTTACACTGAGGCTTGACACAGGGAAACTGAGAAACATCATGAAAATTTTATGCAGGCAGAGCAGCTTCGTAATGATCTGCTCTCCACGGACCCTCAAGGTCTCCTGCATTGTGCTGATTTTCCCTCCGGGCTCCGCTTTTCAGGAGTGATTTTGCAGCTCCCGGCTGAGTTTGTCAGCAGCGCTCAAACTGCTGACGCGTCCCCTGGGAGACAACCTCAGCACGACCAAGAGTGGAGTCTCACCCACCACCTCCGCGCTCTCCTGCATGGAGAGGTGAACCCTGGAGCTTCTCTAGTCTAAATGCACCCTCTGCCCCTCAAAAGGGTGGCCGTGCTGCGGTGAGCGGCCACCGTAGGCAGCGCATGGCCATCACCCTTGCTGCAGCTCCTCCACCAGAGACTGCAGCTCCTCCAAGCCTACTTGACTTGATGTTTCTACAGAAACCATGCACCTGGCCTCACTGCGGACAGCAAATGGTCACTGTCTTGTGAAAGACAGCAAGAACATATCCCAGTTCTCGTGAGACCCCACCTGGAGTACTGTGTCCCGCCTTGGAGTCCCCAGCATAAGAAGGACATGGACCTGATGGAATGGGTGAGAGAAGAGCCATGAAGATGATCCGAGGGCTGGAGTACCTCTCCTGTGAAGACAGGCTGAGAGAGTTGGGGTTGTTCAGTCTGAAGAAGACCTCCAGGGAGACCTTAGAGCCCCCTCCACTACCTAAAAGAGGCCTACAGGACCTAAAGGGCCATGGGGAGGGACTCTTTATGAGGGATTGTAGCAATAAGATGAGTAGTGATGGTTTTAAACTGGAAGAGCGGAGATTTAGATGAGATATTAGGAAGAAATTTTTCACTCTGAGGGTGGTGAGCCCCTGGCCCAGGTTGCCCAGAGAAGCTGTGGCTGCCCCATCCCTGGAGGGGTTCAAGGCCAGGTTGGACGGGGCTTGGAGCAACCTGGGCTGGTGGGGGGTGTCCCTGCCTAGGGCAGGGGTGGGACTGGATGATCTTGAAGGTCCCTTCCCACCCAAACCATTCTGTGACTCTGTGATTCACAGCTGCACCATTTATGGGGTGAGGGACCTGCTCAGCCCATGCCCTGTCACTGGCACGGTGCCCGTGTGTAGCTGTGGAAGCCTCTCAGGACCTTGGCTTGGCTCCCTCCCCAGGGACCGCCCCCCCAGCTCCCCGAGGACCAGTTGTGAGCGATGGCAGCAGGATTTGGCCCCAGACACCACAGTAATATGGTGCCGATTAAAGGTTTTATTAGCGTGAGCTTGTGTGGCGATTGCATCGCTCACAAGTGCCAGTAAAACACTTATACCACACTATTAACGGGCCTATATATGCCACATCACTCTTCTGTAAAATACTTCATAAAGTGTTTTAAATTTTTCTGTCGTCTTTTTTTCCTTGCCCCTCTTGGCTGTAAAAACCCAGCTGGGTTTAAGAGCCGGGAGCTCAGCTGAACGGGGCTTGCTGGGAAGGGGAAGCCACCTTCGCTTTTCTCTTACGCCATGGCCTTAAAAAAAAATAATTTCTTAGCTGCGAAAGCATGAAAGGGAGTAACATTTTGCAGTGTGATCCCGTGTGTAAAAATATGCCATCCAAAATGATCCTGCAGTTGCTCATGAGCCTGATGGTAAAAGTCTAGATTCACTGTTTATGGCTGGGGTTCCCATAAGCCTTCGACTTCACTGGTTTCACAAAGCTCCTGGCGAACTTGGATTTTAAATCTATTTTTACTGAAGAATCCAAAGGACTGATTCGAACACGTGTGTTTCTAGAAACAGGAGGACCCATCTCCTGCAGTCTTGGGAGCTATTTACAAAATGTCAAGGAAACAGACCAAAAAAACCCTCCAAAACCCAGCCCAATGCTGAGACGCACACAACCCAGCTGACCTCTTCCCAGCATTCACCAGATGAGCACTGAATTTTTTGGAGAATCTAGGAATAAAAAACCTCCCAAATCCAACCTAAGGTCAGTCAAAGCAATCTGGCGTCTTCCTGAGGGCCGACGAAGGAATTAGCATTAGGACAAAATACGTTCACTTCGCGCAAACCTCAGCCAGGATGTCTTTCTGATGGCATAGGAAAAGATTAGCATGTAATCACTCCAAAATCTCTCTAAAACCGGAAACTTTACAGGGCTGGCAACGAGGATAATGCAGCTGCGCATTATCCAGCCCCCGTTATTCCCAGGGAAACCCCACAGCCAGCTCTGCAGCGATGGGGGCATCACTACCTGCCCTCGCCTCCTGCCTTTGCCTGCGGGGATCTGGGGTGGCAGAGGGCCAAGGAGAGACACGGTCCTGCCCAGAAAGCTTTTGAACGCACAGGTCAGGGACTCGAACCAGACAGGTTCAGCCCCTGACTGAGGTTTCTGCTCAGGAGGACGGGAGGACACCCGTCACGACACGTAGCGCATGTGCACGACAGGCAGGGCCGCGCAGAGCGTCACCCGGGGACCTCAGCCCTGCAGGTCACCAACCCTTCCCCCTTCAGCCCTCCACACCCTCCCTGCTCCGTCTTGCCTGAAGCTGAGACATATCTTTTCCAAAGAACCAATTTCAAAACACTTCTTTATTCTAACCTTTGACTACTGCTCCCAGCGTGTTGCTTTACCTATCTTTTCTTTTTTTTCCACCCCCCCTCCCTTTTTTTTTTTTTTTTTTGTCCCTTCAGGAACTGACACAGTTGAGAGAGCAGAGAAATTAAACTGTGTGTGCAGGATTGCCTCCTGCATTGATAGACTCAGATTCTTATTCACGCAGAGATTTTAAAAACAAACCTAAAAAAACCCCTAAAAAAAACCCAACCCAAAATCATTGGGATCTCTCTTTGCTCAGAAATCTGTATTCCATTAACTCTGGCATAAGGCACAATGCAAACCAACAACAAAAAAAAGAGATACTCACACCAGTGGGTAGCTAGAAAACAGAGGCAGAGTAAATTGGCATACTCAGTGTGCAAAGCCACCAGAGGACTTCGACTCATATAAAACGATCCTGATGGGAGGAACAGTCAGTCCCTCCTCGGAGCCGCAATAAAAGCCTACGGCCAAGAGGGTCTGCGTGAATTTGGTAGCAGAGATAAGAAGGAGCCCAGCTCCAGTGAGCACCGCTTTCTTGCCATTGATAAGCTGCTCTACTTGAAGCTGGGAAACATCTGCACCGCACTTGGAAAAATAGGAGTCGAGAGCACCCTGACAGCAAACCACCACGCACAGACGTCTGAAGGAAAGCTGGTAAACAAGAAAGTGACAATAATCCCATTACACGGTGACAAAAAGTTTTGTTCTGTCCCTGGGAGGGAAGACCTCGCTGGGAAGCGGAGCCGGGTCCATCTGGACCTGGCGAGACGCCGGCTCCCGGGGGCTGGAAAGCTCAGCACCGGGAGCAGCCCCCGGACAGGAGCGTGACAAACCCTGCTCAGCGCTAATTACGGGCCTCGCTGGCACTGGCCCCTGGGAGCCGCCGGGCACGGCGCCCAGCCGTGGGCACGCAGCACCGCTGGGAGCAGGAGCCGCGGCGGCTCTCCAGCTCCTCCGGAGATGGCACGAGCAGCGCGCGAAATCCTCCGCCCCTCCCAGGGAGGGCTTTTGGCAAAGTGAAATGGATGCCCCCCCCCCTCCATTTCATCCAGGAGCAAGAGCCTACCACCCTCGGGATGCCGAGACCCCCAGCTGGAGGAACACTATCAGAAAACAGCGGGTAGGCAGGCGGCAAAGCAGGACCATGGCTCACGATTTGATTTTTGGTTTGGCTGTGCTCGCAGCCAGCCCCCCCGAAAACATGCCAGCAGCAGCGGGTCCCCCTCTGCCCCCCGTGTTTCCCCCTGTTAGCTCACATTGGTACAAGCATTAGGGCAGAGGAGGACAACGCTTATCTTGGCACGGGTCTCGGCATCACCGAGGCCTCTGGGCACGGCCAACAGGTAATTGCAAGCTCACCTGCTGCGGCAGCAGACGGGTGCTAAAGCCGGGACCCCAGGCAGGTCTTGGTCCCCCCACACCAGCCCAGCGATGCATGGGGACCAACCAGACCAGCCGACATTTGCCATACGAAATACTCCTTATTTTCACAACGTGATGCCCTAGCTTGCAAGCATCGCCCCACCAGCACTGACCCTAACGAAGGACCATCTCCCACGGATTTGTGTTCTAGGGCAAACTGCAAGATCTGATCAAAGCTTTTCCCGCAGCTGGGACATTTATCATTGCCTTTCCCACGCACAGATGAACGGCTGAGCTTGCAGGGCTGCTCTTTCTTCAGCCCAGGCCCAAACATTGCAGCTTTCTGCAGCAGGACTCTTCCCACCAGCGCCGACGGGCTGTAACGCTACGCGATGCTTGTGGGCACAGCGAGGTGCAGAGGGGAGGGAGGAGGTTGCAGTGGTAGGGAGAGGGGAGAAGAGAGAGGTATAAGGTGGTGGGGGTCTCTCAATGCCTGTGCTGGATACTAGTGTTAAATAATTTTAAAGCCAAGGCAAGGTAAGAGTTTGCAGACGTGTGCCATGATTTGTTCACATGCATTAATGAAGATATATTTGGGACATCCCTGTCAAATTGCGTTGAAATCCAGAAGAGCAATTAAGATCTGTGTACGTACACGTAGGGACAGATCACAACGCCCTGTTTCCTAATGACATCTGGCTGTAAAAGATATTTAAGAAAAAACACAAATGCAAGTATTTCCCCGGGGTATTGCAGAGTACACCTTCCCTGCTAACAAGTTCCCTTCCTGCGCAGCGTGTAAGGCTTATAGCACTTCGATGGAGTTCTGCACAGGGGTGAATTTCACTAGCAGAGAAAGGAGGAAAGAAATACAGCGAATCCCGGAAAGGCTCTCGCAGCCCCAGCAGCCCTCGTGGGAGCCCTGGCAGAGACCAGCCAGAAAGCAAGACCGGCACGCAAGCCAAATGGCACAGTTTCTACCGGTCCACACAGGCAGAGGTGATTATGTGATGCCTACATGGATCTTTCCAGCTGGAGGTATTTTAAACACATAGAAAATAATGTCGGAATCAGAGGACTGCAATCTTTAAATTATATTCAAAAAAGATGCTCAAAGCATATATCATTGAATTATGAACAGCTTTGGCAGCTTTATTGATGATGTTGAATCTGGTTGACAGATGCATTTACACTGCATAAGCATTTGAGATGCTAGAGTAATTGCTTATTAGTCTTGTTGTGAGGCAAAACACCAGATTGAAATAAATAGGAGCTCATGAACACAGAATTTTGCTGCCTCTTTGATTATTTTTTCAAGCTAACCATCTGCTAAGCATCTGGGATTCTTAGAATCCAAGATCCATACCACACACAGGTGGGAATTAAAAAATACAAATAGAAGGGGCTTAAGAACACAAACAAACTATAATATAAAATTGTCCAAAATGACTGAGGAGTTTCTTCCCTAGCTTGCATACAGATGTAGGAAGTTAGGTTCTTGTAGGACACCCTACACACCGGGCAGACGCACAGCCAAGCAACCACGGCCGCTTCCTGCACTAGCGGTCTTCAACACATGCTGGGGCCAAAAAATGATCCATAACGTAGCCCAAGGTGGGGCACGGTCGGACTGCAGAGAGCGGCCAAGGAGGGCACTCGGCAGCAGTGGTCTTCTCCACAAACCAGACATACCACGAGAATGCAAATTCCCCTCAGGTCACCAGAAACACTTCCCGGACTCCCTAGGGCTTTGCTTGCAAGAGATTCGGTAGACATTGTAAGACTTCAGGTTATGTCTCTGTCCCTTGCTGATGTATTTTTAAACCTTCTACCAAATTTTAAGCAAGTTTGACAGGAAAAAAATAGAATGTTCATAGTGAGGGAAAGGCTGCGATGCCTGTTCAACCCTTTACCCCAGTTGATCCTTCCCTCTGCCGAGGAGAGGGCTGTGAGCCTACACACCATCCATCGTGATGGAGACCCAAGATGGGTAGACATAGAGCGTAGAGATATGGTTTAGTGATGGTTTTTGGTCAGAGTTAGGTTGATGGTTGGACTAGATGATGTGAAAGGTCCCTTCCAACCCAAGCAATTCTATGATTCTTACGCCACCTGCTCTTCCCTGATCTCCAGGTGTCACAAGTCCACCCATCCCTCTCCTCACCGTGGCCCTGTGCCAGCGCTGCCACCCAGCCGGGGAGGAGAAGCACCGTCCGTCTGAACACTCGCCTCTCGCAGCCTTTTCAATTTGGCCTGAAGACCGGGGGAGGAAGGGCTTGGTACATGGGGGGCTGAAGTCTCAGCCGAGGTGTTGCAATCCCCACCGTAAACAAAAATAATGATCTGAAGTCCGAAATTCAAGCAGGACAAATTCAGCAGTCAGAATGAAGTATGCAGTTTATTGTGGCCTGTGGGATGGCAGCTTTGATAAGAACATAAAATTGATATTTGAATTTTCCCCAGCTGCCATTGCACTCGATGCTGAGAACACGAGTTAATAAAAACAGCCAGTTAAATAACTGTCAAACTCTAGCAAATACCCATAAAGCAAATGTTCTTTTAAAAAAGAAAATTAGACATGCATTTTTCTCCATGAAAAAGTGCAATTAGAGAAGCTTTATAACTAATATTTGTTTTTGGTTCTAAAATATTAAGGATCTTTCCTAAACGTAGCACAACGAAGGGTTGCGATTAATCTCCTTTGAACACGCACATTCAGGTGTTTAAAAAGGAAAGAGAAGAAAGAATGATTTGTGCATTGAGATCTATCATCCCCAAAAAGCTGTAAACAGTATCTTAGAGAGCAGAGTTTGTGTGACAAATTTGAGATTAGGCGGATTCCGATCTAAAAATTAAATTGCTTATCAGAGAAATAATATTAGAGTAAAATAAATTAGAATCTCTACTGAAGACTCTAAAAGTAATTTTTAAAATTAATTAGAATCAAAAAGATGGATCTCAAAGGATAGGACAACTCTAATTTAGACAGACGGTAATTAATTCCTTATTTCAGAAATTCATTAACAGGCTGTAAGAGCAAATCATTCCTTTGCTGGAGTTAAGCTCTGGAGAGAAAGATTCATCTGGAAAGGGGATATGAGAAGTCCCCCCGCGTCCGCGGGCAGAAGGGCAGGGAGAGGCTCGCCAGCGGCCTCTGGCCACGGGGCGCACAGTCGGGCCAGCAGCTGCCCGAGGGGGTCGCAGTGATTTATTTATGGGCGGACAACGTGTGCCTGGTCCCCTGGGTGGGCAGGGTTTGGACCTGCAGCTGGTCACGCTCCCGGCTGGGTGGTGAAGAGGCTGCAGGCAGAGAAGCCAGGCTGAACCATGGCCCTTGCGAGGATTCGTGGGTGGGGAAGGCAAATAAACCACAAAACATCGCTCTTATTTCTTGTGAAAAGCAATACGATGCGATTCCCCTCTCCCAGCCTCGGCTGGGGCAGCAGGATTCCCCATCTTGTTTCACCCTCGCTGAGCTCCTGCCAGACCAGCACAGGTCCCACCACAGGTCCTCAGGCCCTAGCGCAGAGACCACAAGCCTAGAGACTTGAGGGAGTTTTACCATAAAACTTTGGCACGCAGCAACAGGGAACTGCGCTCAGAGGGAGTGCGTTTCCATCCTCTTTCTCTGCCCCTACCTAAAGCCAACAGACACATTTCACAGCTCAAAATAATAAAGCCCACCCAATTCACAGCCCAATATCCATGAAGAAAACTCATGCACCTCAATAGACTTAGCGCACGAGTTTCCACCGCCGATAAATAAACGCGCTGGCAGCCTGGTCCGCTGCCAGCCCCACCGGAGCCGTTTCACGATGCCACTCCACTCCCCAATCCTTTGGAGAGGCTGAAGCGCAACGGTGGTCCTTGCCAGGAAGCGCACTCGGCAAGCTGGCATCTGGGTCCCTTTGATAACTCGTTAGGCTTGGAGCTTATCCTCCAAGCCGGAGGGTTTGACAAGGGGAGGATAAGCAAGGCATGAATCTGCTGCCTCTACCCAACTGGAGAGGAGCCCAAACCTAAATCCTTATCTGAAAAGACCTGAGCTCTGGATCTGGATCCGAGGAGCATCCTGCTGGCCTTCCCATCTGCGAGGGAGGCAGCCCAAGCCCCGGATCCGCAGCGCGGTGGGAGAGCGCGAGCCATGAATATGGATTTAAGCCTCCAGTCTGAACCCTTTGGGTTGTGGGCTGCCACACACCGCATGGCAGCGGCGGTCCTGGGCCGTGCTGGCTTCTTGGCCCTACTGCAATAGAGAGGATTAAGTGGACCTTTCTCCAGAGAAGAAACCTAGTGACCTGCGCAGCACACGGACAGACGGCTCCCAAGCTCTTCGTCCAGACGCTGCAGGAAGGAGATAGAAACACAATAGGATTAGCGAGCGCTGGTTGCAACATAATCTCCCTCTGCATCTTAACTCAAGGTCTCCAGATCCTGGTGGGAGAAGCAGCTTCCGGAGAGGACAACAGATCCCCTGGCAGTCGGACTTCACCATCTGGGACCAACAAGGAGCCACACACCATGACACATATAGCAAAACACGTTAAGTACAAGATCCCGTATTTTGCCCTCACTTCTCTGCCACAAGCTTAAGGGCGACTTCACCTCTCCTCACCGTGGTTCATTTAAGCCCAGGTTTGTTTTGCAGGGACTTGAGGGGGCTGCCCAAAAGCTGACACAGGCCCCCGTGCCACACTTGTGCCTGTAGTTTCTTTTTCCTAAGTCACGAGTCAGCCTAAACCTACTTTGTTGGAAGATCCAAGTTACTCCCGGGTGCAGAACGCTCCGCTCCGAGCGCTGCACCCCAGCGTCTCCAGAAAACAGAGACAATTAGTGGCTACCTCTGAAAAATTAATTTAAGTGACAGACTGTGAAGCTGCCAAAAACTAACAAGCATGGGAAAGCTGACTTTAAAAACAAAAAATAAATATGCCAGTCTGTTTTTCTTTTTTCCTTTCAGAGAGCCATTGCTACCTTGAAAGTCCTTGCTCAAACTAAAAAAAAAAAAAAAAAAAAAAGAAAAAATATTAGAGTTACTAGGTTAAACAGCTGATTAAAAAGGAAAGTAAAAAGAAAGGCTCTCTTTTCTCTGAAGTTCCCTGGGATGTTTTAGCTGGAGGCAGTCGCATTGGCACAGACCGGTGAGGGTGCAAGATTGATACAAAGCACTAAACCCAGGAAGTTTTGGGGGTAGGTGGCACAGCCTCATCTGCACAGCACTACATGTTCGAAGAAAGGTGCGTGTGCTGGATAGTTTCTTTTCTTTTCCCTCAGTGGCATTAGCGGGTTAAAGAAAGGTGTATTGACTTCTTCACAAGCCCTGTCTCATTCATGCCTTCAGAAAAGCACAGCTACAGGAATTGTACTGCTGGAACGATAAACGTGCTTATGGAGAAAGCCATTCCGAAGGGAAGACAGGAGCTGCCTGACCATGAGATCTGTGCTTGGGGGGCTGCTGTTCTGACCTGGGCCCTCTCATGGCTCCCGGGAAGAGAGGAGGCCCCCAGAAGATGCTTCAGTTGGCAGATGCAAACAGCAGCTGTGACTCCTTGGTAGAGATTTACAGAAGAGGTAAGAGAGAAATTCGGTATCTACTCTCATTAAGCTTCCCTAAGACTGCGTAGCTAGTATCCTCAGTTTCTTTGGAAAAAAAATAAATTCTAAATTATTTCTTCTAGCCAGTGCCAGCAGTTCCTATTTCACTGCCCCATGCAAGACAGGAGGGAAGAGCCATTCACCACCCCAAATCCATGAAGGAGGCGTCACGGGGTTTCGCTCCAGCTGTGCCTCGGCGCAGAAGCACGAGCCCGAGCCGAGCGGAGGAGATCCCACCAACCCCACATCTGGCCCAGCATGAGCAACGCGCCCCAGTCTGATCTAGGGATGAAGAACCCAAAGTCTTCCTGCTGACCCGAGTGCAGCAGGCAGGCTTGCTCGTGGGTGCCCTGCTGACGTTTCATGAGTCCTTCGAACGACCTGCGTGGAAGCAGTGGCTGCAGCAGGAAAGCGGGCACCAGAGATGTTCAAGACTTGGTGTACCACCAACACAGCAGAGTTCCTGGCCTACAGATCAACCCTCCGCCACTCCAGCTGCGGCAGAAAGCCATTTATATCTAAAATACGCCACCAGCTGTAGAAGGAGCCTATTTTAAACAAGGCTTGTGCTACAGATTTAACACGTAGCTAGGTTTGAGTTGTAACCTCCTCTGATGCCCACCCAGCCCCTGTGGCTTCTCGACACTGAGCAGTGTCAGGGAAAGCCATGGCACCCTCCTCCTCCTCCCACCGGCTGCTTCGCTCCGTTTTCTTCCTGACAAGCACTTGAACATGGTGTTGTGGGCAGCTGCCTTTACAGCCCAATGAATCAAACATTCTGCCCGCCGCCGCATTGTCTCTTTCATTTACTGTGAGACAAATGCCTGGAAATTGTTTGGTTTTCTGTCATTATAACCCAAGGTTATTAAATTTACATCAACCTGACAATGAGAGCACGGCTAGGGAAATGAAACGTTGCCTCCAGAGCGAGGAAGGGACAGGCATCCCTTCGAATGCACGGCGCGGGTCTGGATTTCTGCTTTTTCTTCTGCCTCATCACCATCTCCCAGGCTGAGGACAAACAGCTCAATTTTCACAGAATGGAAGGGGCTGGAAGGGACCTTTGGAGATGGTCTGGTCCAATACCTTGCCAAAGCAGGTTCACCTAGAGCAGGTTGGACAGGAACACGTCCAGGTGGGTTTTGAATATCTCCAGGAAAGCAGATTCCACAACCTCTCTTTCCTTGGAGAAGAGACCTTGTGGTCTGGACAGAGCATGAGGTGGCAGAAGGGATGGTGCTGGAGATGTCTCTATCTCAAATATCTTCCAAGCCCTGTATGCCCTGAGATCGAAGGCACCATCCCCTGTCCAGCACCGTGTCACATCCATGGTGAAAAAAGGCACAACTGGCATCACATTCTCCTTCCTACAGCCGCGACTCAATGGCTGGTTCCCCATCCACAACCTGTGGGGAAACATCTGCCCCAGCATGAAGAGCTACAGGTGGCCAGTCATGCTCCACTATGGCCGCATACACTCCAGGGCTGTTGCCACATCAAGAGGCCCCCCCTCCCCTTCACAAGTCCCCAGGTAGCCGTTTAGCTGCCTCCTAATCATCAGGAGGCCTCTGGATCTCTCGATACCGTAAAGCATTTCCACTTCAGTGTAAGCTCCTTATCTCACCAACGACCGTGCCCAATATCTCTTATCCCATTACCAAATACAAAGAACTCCCACTTTTCCACCAGAAAATTCTCTTTTTTAATGCGTTTATAGCTTTGTTACCCAAATATCTCCATCCTTCCCACCTTCCCCTGATTGTTGATAAACACGGAAATCCATTCCCCTCCTAGCAAGGGGAGCGCGGGATCTTTTATCCTCCCCCGATAAACGGTAATAAGCTGCTTATCCTCTCAGCAATAACCGAGAGCGTTGCAAATCCTGTGTCAGACACACTAGGGTTAGGATTGTTTGCATTGCGTGGAGAGATTTTGCAAAGTGGCAAATAAAAGGCGTATCATTTTGTTCTTTTATCTGAAACTTCCTTCTAGGAGGGAAGGCAGAGTTGTTTAGAAGTACATTTAATTGGGTATTATTCAGTATCAGGTTGAGGCAAGTTCTCCTGTCTCCCACAAAGAACTTCTGCACTAATTTGTTCCTACTCGTGGATGGAAGGTCATTGTGCTGACTAGGAAGTTAAGTAAACAAAATTAGCATCTGATTTAAGAGACTTCTTATTCCCTCTGGTGTAAATTAGTGTAAAAATTAGCAAGACTTTCAGTTGCTTCTGTTTTCTGCATTTGAAGTGCATCGGTTCCCTGAATTTAATGGTGTGGAGGCTTATTATTTCTTTATTTATGCAATTGCACACACACAGGTGGTGAGACGGAAGGGACCGAGTGTGTCAGCTTCAGAAGTGAAAGTCGGTCAAGGTCAGGAAAAGCAGGAGAGAGGAGCTCACAGCAGCACTGACACCCGGACACCGCGGGAGTAACAGCTCGGGACTCACAGATGGAAAAAACATTTTAAAAACGCTTTTAGCTGTGAAATTCAGTGCCACACAATAACCCAGAGCAAAGCAAACCCACCTTTACTACAAAGGATAACAGGGTGCTTCTCTCAGAGATTTGATTTTTTTTTTTTAATTGAAATAAAAAAAAAAAAAATAGTGTCCTTCAGGTGCTCATATCACATTCAAATCACTCCGAGTACTTTCCAGACGTTTAAAAAAAAAAAAAAAAAAGCAGCCACTGCTTGGAATTAAGGTAAAAAAAAATCCCAACAAATATGTTCCAGAAGCAGGTTCCTGATAAGTTGCTCATTAAAAAGCTTTAAACTTCTTCCAAATCATCTATTATTGATTATTGCTGCCCATTCTAATAAATAATCCGACGTTACTGCAGCTTTCCCTGATGAGCTTCACTTTGTACTGCATTCATGAAGAGAAGTCCATGCAGGGAGAGAGGGCTGAAAAGCGTTAACGCATTAGAAAATAACCTCAGAGAAGGAAGGCAGTAGAGGTATATTTTTCTATCCTGCTGGGCAGAACAGCCTTCCCAAGAGGCAATCATTCCCGGGGAGGGAGGAGGAGTTGAGCTGGCAGTACAGGAACACCTGAACCTGGGTATCTTCCAACCTAAGTATGGGGGAGACATTTTTCCAATCGCCACTTCATTGGTTTAAAGACCATTCCCAGCACGTTACACATCGTATTTCAGCAGTGAACAGGGGGCGTGAAGACACCTATTAAACTGGAAGGCTGGAAAGAAAGCCCAGAAGTGTGTTTTTTGGAATGTCTCTGGCAGAAACCTTTAGCCACCCCATTACGAAGTGGGGAGCTGGACTTTTGGGCCTTGCAGAGCCACAGGACTCATATCTGTGGGACAGCTCTCCCAGATATTCTTACTGGGAAAAGAAAAATATCAAACAAACCCTGCAAGCGAGGATGGGCTGCAGATATTGGCAAGAGATGCTGGGGGTTTGCTCTTTCTGTCCACCTGCATTCGACCCTCTGCAGAGACCCGCTGTGGTCCCACTGCGCCCACCCCATAGAAGAGCTTCTCCTCCAAGTTCCACTGGCTGCAGCACTCTCCAGGGATGCTCCGGCTCTGCCAGAGCCATGAGCTTCCCCAGGGACAAACGTTATGCAAAGGGAGCAAAGCCAGCTCCCCCAGACAGCCTCCTGATGTGGGGGCTACACTACTCTCCGGTGAGGTCCTTCTACCGTAGTATTTTTAATCTTACATGCTACTAATTTGGATGTTGATTTTCCACTGTGCAGTTCAAACATATTTCCACTTTAATTGGTAAAACTCAGTCCCCAGACCCCAAAGAGAGGTGCAGCATTTTCAACCAAGCTCATCATTTTGAGTCTGCAATTGCTTGTTAAACCAAAAAGATGTGAAACTGAGAGCAATATGTTAAAGTTAATAACATGAATATTAATTCCCTCAAGAGTTATGGAATATATCTATTCTACCAGCTAAGCAAAGGTAACACTCCTCCAGCCCCGTAAGAGACGGGCAGACACTGAAGTAATAGTTTGCATTTCTTACTGACTCAGTTTAAAACGTGAGCAGAAACGCTCATTTTCTAGTTAAGAAGAGAGCAGCTATGCAACTACCATGAAAGGCTTTCTGCAGAAGTTTGAGACCTTCTAGGTTTGGCTGGGCCAGGGGAGGATCACTGGCCCCTGATTTAAAAGCAGAGTTAAGAGACAGTCCACTTGCTGAAGTTAAGGTATTCCTAATACCAGAGTTGTCAGAAATCAGACAACTCCCTGCAAACCCTTAGGCCCGAGTGCCCAGGTATGGTTTGTGAGCCACCAGGTCCTTTGCTCTCTTTGCACAACAAATCTGGGACTTATTCCTCACACGAGGACACTGATTCTCCCAGGAGAGCCACACCATGAACTTTTTCCTCTGACTACTGAGATAACATTTTGTGGGAATACCAATTTTTCCCAGTCTCGTTAGGCATGCGATAAAAATGCCCTCCTCCTCAGAGACTTAAATAAAGGCTTAGTTTCTGGATACAATTAGGTGTAGGGACAGAGTAAGCAAAGAGGTATTGCTCTACCGAAAGAGATCTCTGGAAACAGCAGAGCCCCAAACCAAGGGGTTCAGGCACCTCTAGGCATAGGTGGCAGCTGAACCTAATTGTTTCAGGCAATCACCTCGAGGAAACAGTATCTGAAATCCTCCCAAATCATCCTGGAAGGTCATGTCTTCCTATGTGGGGTCCTACACCTAGAGTCATCACACAAATCATTTCAGGCACTAGAAGATCCAGTTTAAACAACAACCCCAAATTTGTCATCTCCCACGGGGAGAGCAGTAACCTCTCTGCTGGCGCTGGAGCCGCTGGAATTCTTCCCCCTGTTGCCCAGACCATGCTTGGGTCTAGCAGCCATCTCTAAAGGGTCTGGCCTTGATCCCAGCTTGACCAGCCCTGAGCCAGAACTTCTTGTCGTAGCCATTTCCCTCACTATTGTATTCTTCTTTGCAGCTCATCAGCCAAAAAGAGTTGTAGAGAGGGGGACAAAAGTTCAAACCCTGTCACAAAAGGGACCTCTTACCAAAAGGTCAGTAGACCTTGCAGGGAAGAGACAGTTTGCGACTGCTGTGGCCACAGTGTCTTACAAAAAGAGAGATTAAAGCCACAGCTAAAAAACATGAGCAGAAGAGCCATTAAGCATATGTTGGGTACAAGCTAATAAACACATAAACAACAACAATTGCTAGTTAACCACAGGCGAGAACTTTCTACAAGCCGCAGGTACTAGGCACAAGTTGACAATAATCAGGTTTAATGGGTTTGGTTTACAGTCTCACTGGTTTGCATGTTTTATTCTTTTCTACAATATTAGCCAGTAAAATAAAGTCTCTCTGTACTTGCAAATCTGTCGGGGTGGGAGAGTCCCAGATGTTGGAAGAGTCGTAGTCAGCAGAGATCCCCAGGGACTGGGAATTTTTGTTCTGTTATAATGCTGAGGCCTCGGGCAGAGTGTAAAGAGTGCAATAACAAGGATGAAATTTGGATCCAAACCAGAAGTGATAACTAACAGAAGTGCTTAATTCCAAGGGAATAAACTCAAACTTTTATTTCCATTCAGATGGAAAGCTCTTTGCACTGGAAAAATGCAAGAGGTTCCACACGGGGGGAGGTTTAAAACACAATGACTGTATTTTCAGCATAAGAGTTGAAGCTCTGCTCTGATTGGACTAGAAATAGAAACAAGGGAAGCTCATTTGGAGAAAATACACAGCAACCTTTTATCTCAGACGCTGAAAGAGGCGGCTCGGACCAAGACAAGCCCTAACGGAGATCTCCAGAGCAGCTGCGTGCGCTCCCACCTTTCCTCCAGGATCGCACCGAAACCAGACACCAACTCTTCCCACTCCCAAGGGGGAAGACAATCCTCGAGGAAGGTCCGTGCATCCCCGCGGAGGCAGGCACAGCCCTCAGCCACCGCTGCACGCCAGAGGCACCGTGCTGCCTGCGGCACAGGGAGCTCGGGTTCATGGGGATCGCAGCTCAGAGAACACACCACGAGAGGAGGAGTCAGCGCCACAGACAATTTTAAGGCATTTCTACAGCACCACAAGTTTAGTTTGCATTTTGCAAACGAGATCAGAGACTGCCTGACCCAGAGAGATGTACTCAGTGCAGGGCAGAACACACAAGTAAGACAAAATACGGCTGTAGGAGCAGCAGGGAGAAGGACTCTGAGGAAGAGAGAAGAGGAAGGACCAGGTACTCAGCAGAACCTACTAAGAGCTCTCCATTAATTACTTGTTCTATCAGTATCTGTTCCACAGCTTTACTAACAGTACACATATTAATACCTTCAACTCTCTGATGAGGAAGCCAAAAGCAATGACATGACTTACCTGTTTCCATGAACTGAGGCCAGGTTTCAGGTAGGTTCTTGCTCCAGGCCAACCACAATACCCATAAAAAGGGGAAAAGCACCCAGAGCAGCCCCTCTCCCACAGCAGAGGAACCTTTCCCCACCTCCCCCTCCAACTCCTTTGCCCTTTGCTTCCTGATTGGCCCCAAGAACCTCACACAGCCTGTGTGGGGAATTAATTACATCCTCCTTAAAGACTGCTGATTAACATTTCCATCACATGCTAACGAGACACTTCCTGGCTTCAATCTGCTTTTCTTCATTATAGCTTTCTGGAGACAAACTTTATACGTTTATGAGAAACATTAAATGCACAATCGTCTGACTACGATTTATAGCCGTCCTGGCTCTGTGGAGTTTGTGTAAAGACTTAATATATTATAGTGTGAAATCTGGAATGGGCTCCTTAGAGCTAGATCTCCATCCACAGCTGTTTCTTAGGTCACTTTGGAGGTTGCCATCGCTGTAAAAAACAGCAACCAAGCCCAGAAATGTGGATTGACGCAGCCTACCCGAGCCTGCCGAAAACAGAGGGGAAAGTCCACCTCAAAAAATAGCAGCAAAGCGATACCTCCAGGTACTTCCAGCAAAAGCACAGGGTGATCTGACTACTAGTCGTACCTCCAACAGAGAGAGATGATTGGGAAAAAAAGGTAGGATTTTGGGCAACGGGCTAAAAAATGAGAGAGAAGTAATGAACAAAGATGACCGAGCAATACATGTAAAGATGGGAATGAAGGTGGGCACCCGGGGTACTTCTCCCACTTAATGCACGAGAAGGGTTCCAAGGCTTGAATAAAATTACTTGACTCCTATCAAGGGTTTTGTGGTTATACTCTCTGTAATGCTTATGAGCCCTCATATTTAGCACATACATTCAGCATCCAGAGTCTCGCATAATACATAACACAATAAATACACAAGAAGCTTATTGTAATAAATACAACACCACTGCAAATGAAATAGTAATTAGAAGCATAATTCAGACAGATTTTAGTTAATACCTATTTACTCGGAGGTGCTAATCTCCCAAATAAATGTCCTAAGCACACAAAATGTGCCTCCGTGCTCCCAACTTCCCTCTGTCAAAAACTGTTCACCCGCTAATTGGAATCTAAAAAATTGCCCCATTTTTTGGAGCGTGTTGGCAACAGCTCTAACAGCTTTTGGAAACTAAATTCTGCTGAGGCGAACAGTTTAGCACCTCACTTGTGAAAGCTGGCGTGGGCAAAGCAATCCATCTGCCTTGCCCTCCTCCAGCCGGCTCGGGATCCGTGGCACCGCTGCTCCCACTGATGGGAGTCGAAATGGCTAAAAAACCCCCGGCAATCCTGTTTCCTCCCTCCTTGGCCGACCCCAGTGTGTGCCCTCTCCCCCAGCCAGTTCCCTGCAAGGCCAAGGGTTTAGCCATTAACTGTGCAAGGTGCTGGGGGACCCGCAGGCTGGAGGGGAAGGGGGACAGTGTCACACCAGCCCAGCACGTCTCTGCCCGTTGGGTGGATGGGCAACAGGAGGAACGGGGGCTCCTCTGCTCATTCCCTGAGTTAAGACGGTTGCCCGCGTGCTGCGCTTCTGCTGGGTCTCTGGGGCGGCTCAGCCTTCACGCCGCAGCTTTGTCGTGCGTCTAGGAATTATTTAACAAATTTGGACTAACAGGCAGTAGAGGGGAAAATTGTTTATTCATACTAGAGTGGAGCCCAGAGGTCCCAGTGGAGCTCGGGGCTCGCCTGCTCCTGTTGCTGAACACGGGCAGAGAACCAGGCGGCGCCTGCTCGGCCCCACGCCATCCAGCCAGGCAAAGGCAAGGAAGGAGGACGCTCATTTGCCTCCATTTGCAGAAGGGGAAGGGAGTGAAGCCGACGAGACTTGCCTGGCTGCACAGATAGTAGCCTGTGGCAGGGAGGGATGCCATGCTTCCAAGTCCCGGCACAGTATTCACACCTCAAATTATTCAAGTCCTCAGTGAAGCAGTGCTGAGCCAACAAAAATGAGTCGCAGCCTTTGCCCAGGACTTGACCCCCATTCTCCAGAGAAAAGATTAAAAAGAGTAACAAAGATTAACATTCACTTCTCCTTTACGTGTGGCCACAGTGGCTCTGGAGCCCAGCCCCGGCTGGGGATGAGCGCACGGGGTGCTGGTGGGACCAGAGGATGGCTGTGCTTGCAGAGGAGCATCCTTCCTGGGCGAGAGAGAAAAGGAGACCCTAAGGGAGCTCATCAAAGCTCCTGGGTGATGCAGACCCCCACCCTTCCAGGGGTAGTCAACCAGTCCTATTTCCCACTCAACTCCTGGAAATCCCCCAAGACACTCGTGTTGGAGGGCGAGCAGGCTGTGCTACAGAGAAAGGCTTCAGACTCACGGACACGTGTGCACCAGCAATTGCCACCGCTGCTCAAGCTGGACCCAGAAGCGCCTGTCAGCCCTTGATGAAGTAAAAGCACAAAATGCCATCAGCTCTGACAGCCCAGGGATTGATCTGGCCCTATGGAGACAGCAAGGGGGAAAAGTGGAGAGCGTTAGCCTACGCGGACCATAATTCTGCAGCCCCGGGCTCTGCATTCATTGCTGTCTTTTCTCCCTCCATCACTGGGGTCATGTGCAGTAAGGAATTTTATCCTGCGGGGCTGCCAGCCTTTTAATCCAAGCAGTTCATTTTCTCCTTGGAATTCATCTTCTGGACCAGGACGCGCTAACTGCGAGCCTGCATTTGTGATAAAGACCAGGAGACATAAATATTTTACACTGGTAATGAGATATTTAGCATTGATATACAGCTCAAAGCCCAGTGTAATTCCAGCTTTGTTAATTATAATGAACTATTGTAGGACTCGACTTCATCTGCTCCTTGTAAATCTTGCGATGCTGGTGTGATGTGCTGGTGGCTTCTTTCCAGGGTGAGGCTGGAGCTCAGCCTGGTGAATGTTTAATCAGATGTTCAGGCCCACTATAAGAGCAGTTTAATGGTGTGAATGGTGCGTGGGTTGTGTTAGGCTTCTGCCTGGCTCCCTTCTGGAGATGGAGATATGGTCCTGTGCATAGCGCCTGACTGCAAATCTATCGTAAATCCACCATTTTTCCTCCTTACGGGTCTCAAGCAAGGACTGAAGCTGTTAACCATGAGGATTGTCTTCTACTGCCTGAGCTGCCATGACTGGTAGGAGAGTGAGCCAGCTTTGCTCATGCGACTTGACCTCTGGAAGGGGATATGGACCTTAGCCATCTTTTTTTGAAGTCCTCTGGGCACCTCCTGTCAGCTGCCTGCTCTTCATGTGGCAATGACACGTTTGAGCCTTGTCACTCCCCCCAAAGCCTGTGATGGACAACAACTCTGTCCCCATCCCCTAGCCCTGCATTCGGCACATCCCATCCCAATTTTTGTGGCAAGCTTAAAGCTCATATTTGTTGACAGTGTGTAAATAGATAGTGCTGGCACACCGTGTGTTGGGGTATAAAAAAATCTACACCCAAAGCAAAGCTCAGATAACCCCCCTCTGGATTTAGGCTGATACCAGACTGGGTTAGGAGGCGGAAGCATCCTCCCGTGCTGAGAAGGGACCGTCCTCCCACATTTCCCTTCCTTTGCCTGCTGAGGAGGAAGGGTCTGGTAAGACACGATGCTTCTTTCACTGGATAGGATCTCTGAAGGGGAGGTAGCGGCTGTATCCCCCTCTCCTTCCTTCCCGACATGCCTGGGAGCACCCACCTGTTGCTCTGCTTCTCCTGCGTCTTTTTTCTGGGGGAAACGGCACGCTCCATCCAGTCCGATACAACTGCTGTGGGCTATCACATGGCAGCAACTGCTCTACTCCCCCAGCCAAAAATACTGCAGAGCTTTTTATCTCAAAAAAAAAAATACTGACCTTTAGAGTTACGTTTGTGTGCCCGGAATCACCCAGGATCAGGTCCTTCGCCCCAAAGCGCGTGTAGGACATGAGAAGAGCAGAGAAGAACACACTCTTGAGTTGATTTGACACCGAAAAGTCACGTACCTCTCTCCAAACAGGCTAGCCAGCGTGCATCAGGCTCTGAATAAATCCTGCCTGTGCTGAAGCACCTGGAAATGGAAGATATCAATGGCAGGAACAGCATCAAGTTGAAAATGCGATGGAGTGTGAAGCTGGCGTTGGGCACTGCCATGCAGGAATGGCACGGTTCCGCCTTTATTTAGAATTAGTGGATACTTGAAAAAGTAGCTTAACATTTTGTCAGATGCTAAGCATAAATCTGGATAATAATTCACGCTACACTAGACTCTTTATAACAGTAGTTTGCTAAAACAAATTGAATTCAAACCTATATTCATTTACTAACTTAATGCATGGCATATCTGTGAATAATTTTTCATAGTCTAAAAAAAAATTCTGGGCACAGGCTTAGTTGGAAAAGGGCCAGCAAATCTAAAATTAATGTACATTAAAGCATAACTGGTACGCTAAGTGCATTTGTTATATGGAACAATAACTGCTTTAAGCCTTTTTTTTGAGAAAGAGATTATTGTGTAATAGCTAAAAGAAGTTTAGATCTGAAAATCCTGGGGTAGAATGACAAATCAGCGCTTCTTATATTTCAAACTGAGTTTGTGCAAATTTGGGAGAAGGGAAAGACCCAAGCAATTTGGCACTTAGAAGATGCAACGTTATTAATGGAACGACTTAAAGAAAAAGTTTGCCTTTTTCCTTTTTAAATGGTTACTGGGGGTGGAGAGAAAGAAACTTCTTTGCTTTTGAAGATGTGTTGAAACATCTCCACTCTTTCCCCATCTTTCCCTCGCTTGAAAGCATGCAACTTCAAAAAAAAAAAAAAAAGAAATTATTCCACTTTTACACATTGCATTCCAAAACTGAAGTGCTTCCAATTTTATTTTTTTTTTCCTTTTGAACGGTAATAGGGAAAAAAGTGCTAAGTTCTGCAAAAGCGAGGACCCACTTCTACACCGCTTCTGCACAAAACCCATCACTGCAGCCCTGCAAAAAGCAAACCCAGGTAAGGTTTGACAGCCATCCGTTTGCTTGGCAGGTGGAAGCCTGGCCCTCAATGTGACCTGCTCCGCAGACAGGACCGTTTGGACAAGAGCGGGGTAATTTATCAGGGCCACCCAGAGCAGGAGGGATGGAAGGCACCCAGCAGTATCTCCTGGTTTATGTTACTCCCGCCTGTGAAGACTCATATTTCAGAAAGCAGGAGCACTCACTGCACACCACCCGAAGGCTGCCCTACATTTCACCTCTGTGGCATCCCCTCCAATGCACATTAATATTAATTTCTTCTTCCTCCCCCATCCCAACAATTATTTACTTTGCAAAGGATTTACTGTGACACTTCAGCTGAAGGCAACGTGTATAAGCCCCACTCCTACTGTACAAGAATTAATTTTTAGAATTCTTAATTTATTACCAATTAATTTCTTCTAAATTATAGGAGAGGCGACCTGCTGTAGATAACTGTTCCTTTCTAATGCCTTCCTAGAAAATCTTTCATTAATGAGCCCATTAATTTAATGGTGGCTGGGGCAAATCATCCAGAGAGAACCCTTCAGTTGCAATCTGTATGTCCCGCCTCATATTCTTGAGAACATGGTAAGAAGAAAGCTGGGTTTGTTTGCAATAAATGCTGGTGTAAAATATGCCTGTATATGTATGTATGCAAATAGCCTGATCTAGCATCATTAAACCTCTTAAGGAAATATGAAGTTTTGAAGCCATTTCCCACTTTAGAGCTCAGGCAATGACTGGAGCATCTGCATTAAATGTTTAATGTTCAGCGGAAGTGCAAATCACCATTTAATTAACTTCTTCCATAAAATATGATAGTTTAGTGAAGTGAACACAGATGAATTATCATTATTCAGGAGGATGCTGAATGCGTCAGTGAATACCAGACTTTGCAAAGCTGACAACAGTGGATCAGGGGGTTCCTGGTATCTAAAACAGAGTGGGTTTTTTTAAGGGGCCACTTATTATTCACGAAACCGCATTTTTCCACAGCAGCCACTGTTATCAGACCCAGGCGTGTGAATGCACAATTAAAGGCAAAATAACTACTGCCAACAGCTGGCAAAAAATACCTTTCTTGAGCAACCATTCATTAGCTTCTGAGCTGGAGCCTCTGCAAAGCCACTGTTTGATGCTAAAAATGAGTGTCACTATAATTTTTTCATGAGGGGAAGTCACTGTTCATGGAGATCATTTGATAGATGCCAGCGAGGTAAGATGTGGGACAAGCTATCCTTGACTTCTTCCGAAGGGCACTGTTTAGCCTATCCAAGAAGGACGAGATGGGGAAGGAGCCTTAGAAGCCACTACACAGAAAGCTGAGCAGAATTCCCTCTTGCTGCCTGCAAAAATTTGGGTGACTGCATCAGGCAGAGCACAGGCTGCAAACCGGTCTTTTGTGTAGAATCCATGGGATGAACTCTCGGGGGGGTGGCGGCGCGCCTGGATGTACAAATAGAAACCAGGAGCTTTGTTAGCACTAGATGCTCCGGTGCTGCCTGCTTTAGCAGTCTCCTGGGAGAAATGGTCTGTCCCAGCCTGTGCTCAGGCTTCCCAGAGGATCAGGGATTCATCCTGCCCTCTAAGGCATTGCAAAGACCACGGCACATTGCTTTGCTGGAAGAGCCCCTGTTCCTCCATGATCTAAAGGGTGTTCAACAGTATCACTGATTTCTTGCTGAAACTCCCATTTTGTGGACTTCTGTTCATCCCCTGAGCCATCTGGAAAGGATTAGCCACTTTGAATGGATTCATTTTATCTGATTATTGCCATCTACCGCTACGCCACTCATCTAGGCTCCTCTGTAGTCCGTGGAGATGAGGACAAGTCCGTTGAGCACTCTTATCTCAGACAGATCTCATGGTGAGTCACCCCCTTGAAATGTCTTTCCCTCTCTCTGTTGATTCTAGATGGAGCCTAGCTGCTCATTTTATGTGGGACAGTTATTATTTCTTTTAAATACCACTGCTGTGCTATACACTGCCCAAGAGCCAGGCCAGACAGGCTACGTCTGTCTCTGGGAAAAGGAGAGCCTTTCCCACAGTACGTCGGTTTACAAGGCAGCACAAACATGAGCGAGTGCAGAGAGTGCCCCTGCAGAATAATGCTCAAAACAGGGGGGGGAAAAAAAAAACAAACCTGTGCAGAGATGACCTGAGGCACTTCTGATCGTTTGAGAGATGAAGAGTAATGAAGCCAAAATGTTTCAAAGTTGGAGTTCTCCTGTTTTATTTGCACTCTTCCACTAACAGTGACCCTGCACTTCATCTCTTGGGTTCTGATCTAACAGTGCTTCTGCTTGCCAAAATCTTTTTTTCCCTTTTGATAGATGTTTCCTTGAAACAACCCTTCTCAATATAAAAACACATTCCATTTGAGCAGTCACTAAAACTGTCTTAATGTCTCCACTTTTCACTTGACGAAAAACCCCAGCCCCAGCGAGGTGATTCTCTGCTTACATAGAGGTAAATACATCTGTGTCAAAACCAGCTTAATTTAACGTCACTTCAGCAGTCATTTAACTCTGGTCGGTTGTCAGGAACCATCTCCTTTGCCTTGAATACTTGCCATTAGCTTCCCATCGATAACTCCCTAATCTGTAACAACCCTGCGCTTTTTCCCCCTGCTCCTTTCATCAGCCCCCGCTCCCGGGTCCCTTCTCCTGCTCGTGGTGATGCCCACCGTAGCGGGGTCACAGCTGACGGGGGCTGCAGACTGAGAAGCGCCGCTGAGCTTTCAGGGTAATTTTTTATCGTGCGCGCTGCCGACGTGCTCACAGGGGCACACATCTATTACCACTGCCTCGTGCTGGGGGATACGGCACTGAGTTGCCCTTCGCCATCTTTAGCCGAGTTGTTTAAGTCTGAAGTTGGAGCTGGTTCCTACTGCAAAAAGGCAGGCAATTGGCATCCATGGGCGTACAATATTTTTCAGTTTGGAAACAGGGACAGATGGAAACAGAGTTCTACATCCAGAAAATAAAGCGTTACAACAACTGCATATTGCAGTGCTTAGATATGAGTGTCCAAGAGAATCCTGGATGAAGTTTCCAGAGGCACACGAGGCACAAGGACAGTTAGCCGCACGCAGAAGGGATTTACAATACCCAGTGTGCTCAACCAGGTTCCTTCTGGCCAGCCCAGCCGGGTAAAATACCAGAATTCAACCAAGTGCAAGGCAGGGATATCATGACACAGCAAGTCACATCCTGATCATGACCACGAGAATGAAGGAAATTTCTACAAATACAGAGCAGAACAGCATGTTTTTTCAGTAGTCACTGGCTTCAGAGAAACTCTGAAGATGCCACGAATGCAATCACCCAAAAAGAGCAGGAGAGTGTTTATGCAGGTGGCAGTTTATCAATCGATCATCACTTTCATCAACAGCTTTTCATTCCTTGTTCCCATCAATAGGGACATCTCTGAAGGTTCGTTCCGATCAGGACAGACTAATTGGTACTAGAAAGTTCAGTGTTTGAAGATTGTATGATTAGGGAAATGTACAAATTCAATTTCTCTCAACCAGATTCAATTCTAATCTAATCAGAGAGATAGAAAACTCCAGTGTAATAATGACAAAGAAAATGACTTTGTTTCAGGCCATTTAAATGTCCCTTACTGCAAACACTCCAACAGAAGAGGCTGTGTTTAGAGACAGAGACGGGGTATTTGCTTTGAATTCAACAGCAAATGGGCCATTTTCTGTGTCTAAATTAACATTCTCTCTTTTTGAGAGAGAGAGAGGAGACACCATCTAAGTCAAATGAGCATTTGTGACATTTAATAAAGCAATTATATCTAAAGGCTAGGGGCTTGAGATAGAACAGACTGGCTAATGTTGTCTCGGAAAAGTCTTTCGATAAAGGAATGATGCTTCTCTGCAGGCTTCCAATGACCTTGAACAGATTAAAATTGGTAGTGGAGAGCGTCTTCCATCAGCACTATTTAAGTCAAAACCAGATGTGGACAAAAGCAGGTTATTATGTGTTTCTAGGTAGGTATTTCAAGAGAGCCTAAAGGACTGAGGAGCCTTGTTGGCTCCCAGGCTCTGAAGTACTTGACAGCATGGCCCGCCAGCAGCCCCAGAGTGACTGCACCATCTCCTGGCTTGCTGTTGGCTACCCTGCTTGGTACTGGCTGGCATAGCTGGCTTTTATACTTCGAAATGAGACCCAAGCTGCAGACACATGAGCTAGCTGGTTTAAAATGAGCTTAGGTCTATCTACATAAGCTTCACTTGCTCCTTTGACTTTCTTGATAGCTCAATCCTAACGCTGAGCAGTTCAAGAAGTTTGAAGATGGACATTCAAAGCATACTGAGCTCTTTGGAAATGTTATTGTTGGTATTACAGCAATGCCTGGAGTTTCTGAGCAGGTATCAGGGCTTTTGGAGCTGCACAAGCATAAGGAGGGTATATCTGGAGGCAAAATTTGACAAAAGCCACCTGTTTGGTCTAGCTGCTCTCCCAGAAAGAAATCCCCACCAGGCACCATGTCAACAGAACAGCGTCTGTGTTGAGAACTGTTGGAGTGTCTCGCCGGGTCCTTATGCTTGACTCAGCAACAATAAAAATCAAGGAGGGGCCAAATTACAAGATCATGTTTGAGAAACTCAGTGTTTACATGACTGAGAGTTGGCTGAAGAATCAGTGGCACAGCTGGAAGTAAACTCTAGGAGTCATGGCTGTACAGCCACTCTTTCCTTGATGTGACACCGCTTACTGTTAGAGCTGTAAAATTCCTTTTGCCGACCTCGGGAACAGCAGCTCATTTACTCACTGCACATTCAGCCTACATGGGCCGGCGTTGCTTCAGCGCGGTCTCATCACAATACACCTCGGCGTTGACTGGAGATACTTCCACGCTCATAACAACACGCATTGTCTTGAGCTGGTGTGCAGCCAGGGTCAGCAGAGCATTTCACTTCCTTTATACATTTTTTAAAGTGAATTTTCTGCTTGTGAGAGGTTCTTGATTGACAGGTCTGGAGGCTGAAGTCCTTAATTTAGCAGGAAAACAGGAGCAGGATGGTTACAATATGAGCTTTAGTTCTGTTCTAGCGTTTTGTTGGGCCTCAAATTTGGGCTGAATGGAGCAACGCTAAGTATGAGAGAGATTTTCCTTTACTTCCTGGCCTATCCACATGCCAAAAGGGTGGCTAACAGGAAGCTTGCTGTTTTTATGGGTGACACGGAGGTTTGATTTCAACCTAGTTGTTATATCAGTTGAGGCTTCGGTGACAAGGATCTATTCTTGTACTTTCTTTTTCCAGCTAGTGAAAACCCTGGCTAACAACAGTGACCCAGCTGTGAGAAGTTCAGTGCTTTTACTCTGCTCCTACCAAACAAAGCCCACTTACTACTTCTTTTGGTCTAGCCTTGCTCACAGCAGCTTCCTCACCAAGCACCAAGGCTGGAGAACCTCAACAGGGAAGGCCATCTTGCTGAGACAACTGCAAGGACAAAAGGGTGAAGCCATCGTGCCTGTGTGACGACAGTCAAGTTGGAGCGTTCAGATGGCTCATGCGATGAGAACTTGGTCCTTGCACGAAAATGCTCCTTTTGGCAAGTAGTAGCTAAAATTGACAAAAGTGAACAAGAATTTAAACTGATATCAGAGATTTCAGAGAAACTGCCCCACATTTATCCTGTTGCACTACAGAGTCCAGGTAGGCATGTGTGATTATAATCAAGAATAATCGATAGACCAACACCTGGCAGCCAGTCTCCCTGCACAAGGTGCTGCGCAAACACAAGGAAATGTTGTCCTGGTCATTAGAAACGTCCGTTTTAACTCAGAACCTTGGCAAAAAAGGCTTTCCCTAAGGGATCGTGTTACTTATTTGATGACAGGTCATCCTGCAGATCCTCACCAGCCTGTCTTACTCTGCAAATCTCACCAGCCTGTGGGTACCATGCCCACCATCGGAGACCCTGTGGCACGTTCTGAACTCATTCAGCTACAAACCTCCAGCTGCGCGAGATTTTATGAGCTTCAGTTTGTGATAAAGGAGTGAATGCTCTTTCCATTGAACTGAATGGAAATTTCCTAAAAAATGCCCCGATTCAGTGCCAGGAAAAAGTACCTTCCAATCAGAAGACAATTTAGATCAATAAATATTACGATCATTTAATGACACTAAAAAATCATTTCAGAAGAGGTGAACCAAATCTAGCAGTCTTTTAAATTTAATGACCTACGAATGAAACCAGATAATCTGTGTGTTTGACATAATCATCAATGTTTTATTCCATTCAATTATTTGTTAATAAACACAGGCCCCACTATTGTAATTTAATACTCTCAAATCATAGATGAAGGTAGGGGCTACCTGTCTTCTAAGTCATTAAATTATTGGGTTTTGGTTCTAAAGAATTTTATTACCCCAATAATACCATTTTCAGGAGAGGTTTTCATAAGCTTCATTTGCCTGTTGATTTTTTATAGTAATTATCAGTAAAAGGTCAAATATTTGCTTTATCTATATAATTCAATTTTAGAAATGCCTTTGGGATTCAAATTAACTCCCTTGTAATATCTTCATTGAAAAAGAAGATTAATTATGCTTACAAGAAACCTAATTTGGCTTATCAGACCTTTAATGTTACAGGGATCGTTAATGCATTTAAATTTAGGATTAGCAGAGTGATCTGGTTCCATTATTTTGGTGACTTTAATATTTGTCATTATTTTTATGCATACAGTTCCCTTTTCCCTAAAGTGAAATTATAATGTCTATTATAAAGGAAATAAACATTATATATTGACCTTAGTTAATTATGCTTCTGGTTTTTAAGAGTGCATAAAAAGATGTATTTGTGACTCACATATAAATTCAGCCTTCGTGCCTTAGGTGGACTCCGGGTGGTAACACTGCAAAACTCACAATGGGAGGAGGACTCGGGAGGGCCGGCAGGGCCAGGGAGCAGCATTTGTGGCAGCATCGCAGCAGGGACCCCCAGAAGGAAGAACCGAGCTTCAGCCCCACTGCACCCATCCTTCCCATCCTCCCCCTCCGCCTGCATCCCGCCTCTGCGGCCGGGATACCTGGCGGATGCTGGGCTCTGCTGCAGGACTTTTTCCGTTGCACTGACTTTGTTGGGAGCAGGATCGGGGAACTAGGGAGTGCTTTTGAGAATACCGCCTGCAGGGCTGGGTTCATCCCACCTGCCTAAAAATATCCCCAAACTCACCTCATTTCCCCACTGGTTTTCCTCCTCTCCAGAAACACTGCGTGCACAGCCCGCAAACCTGAACTGGCTGCAGTGGTTAGCTTTGCTGGCTGCACAGGGAAGGACTGGGAGTGCTCCAGCGCTGACACTGCTGTACAAACCTCTACGTGTATTAATAAACACGTATCAGTGCTCTTCTACCTGTCTTCCTTCTGCCTTAGTTATGCCGTGGTTGTTGGTATGGGATACAATTATTCATGCCATGCTGATTGCCGGGATTTTGGGTTATTTACGCCAGGCTAATTGCTGTGGTATTGCAGTGTTCATGCTAAGCTAATCACCATGGTATTGGATTATTTATACTGAGCTCACTGCTGTGGTATCGGGTTATTTATGTTGAGCTCATTGCCAGGGTATTGTGTTATTCATGCCGTGCTCGTAGCTGCGGTATCGGGTTATTTATCTTGTACTTATCCCTGTGATATCTGATTATACTGATTAAACCAGTTGCTCCTATTGGTAGGCTATTCCGTTGTCTGTTCTAGTATCAGAGAGGAAAATCGTCCCTTCTCTGCTCTTCAGATCAGGTTCACATTAATGTTTGCTTTTGGTTGACTCTCTGTGAAACCTCCTGGCAGTGAATCTCCACCAGAGAACCTGGACACAGAGTCTCTAAGTGGTTGCACCAGCAGCGAAGACGTGTTAGCGCCGTCGAGGCTGCCTTCTCTTGTACCAGCTCCATCTCTGAACTGGCATCTCTGTAGCAGCGTGGTGGAGGTTACGAGCTGCGTCGCACTGAAATCTGGACAAAGAGCTCCCATCGTTTTCTTGAGTCCTGCATCTGATTTGCCTTTGTTCTGCTGTTCTTTGGCATCAGGACTCCTGCAAGCCATTCTCTTCTTAGAAATTTCTCAACATACTATATAAGATCATCTATTTTTGCAATTCATTTGCTGCCAGCTCCAAATCCATCCTTCTTCATCTGAACGGCTTCACTGTCTGCTACAGCTGGTTTACTCACTTGATAAGAGTTCCATGAGCAAACCAACCAGTCCTGGACCCCACTGGTTAGCCTTTTGGCAACTGGTACGGTGCATAGCACAGAATCAGACTTGTTGCCCTTGTAGGACTTGAAGCCAGTGGTTGCTCAGAACTGGGATAACTTCAACTTACAAAGCAGCAGGAATCCACATGCAACCCAGGTATACAATGCATTAACCCTTTCTGTACCTGAAAAGAAAAAACGGCCAGGACTTTTCACCCCTTCCTTTACCAGGTGTCTTACATCCTCTGCTTCTACTTTTATCACATACTAGAGATGAGATATTTCAATCTGAGTGAGTCCGGCGGTAACATGCACATTGTCACACGAATTTGCGGTGCCTGAGTGTCCGATGAAGCTGGGACACACGACGCTCAAACACTTTCTGGGCCAGACCTACCATATTCTCAGCCTTCAGACATTCTACTCCTTGAGTAATGACTGCGTCACAGGCCCACTTTGTAAGTGATGATCCTTTGGAAGCCTTTCTGAGAGTGACCAAATTGTTACACGCTGGTGTAAGTAGGGGCATTCGACATGGTCATTTTTCTCCTCCAGCTCTGCAAACGCAGCAGTACGAGGGAACATGCTGTCATCTGCAGTTCCAGGCACAGGCGATGCTCTCTTGGCAAAAGGACATTTATTTGCTTGTGGGACTGCAGCCGCAGTAGGGCTTGCGATGAGCAGCAGATATTTGTGCCTGACTTTAGATACCTACACAGATAACACCATCCCAAATCACTTCATCTCACCTCGGCCACTGAAACTCTCCTGGGAAGCGCTGCCCTCTGCGGTGCTGTCCTCTCCTTGGCTTTGAGAAGCCTCAGCTGGATGCCTAACTTTGGGAAGTGATGAATTTCATCCCTAATCGATGTGTCCAAGGTCAGACTGAAGGATTCAAACCCTGCTCCCTCAGTCTCCCCGCCGCGTTCCTGTCCATTGCTCCAGCTGGAGCGGTGACTGCTGCTCGCCTCTGCCGGTTACACACAAACAAAACTGATCAGCTTAGTGGCGTCTGCTTTCCTTTAAATTGTTTCCAGGATTTTTTTTTGCGCATCAGTGACTCAGAACTATCTATGTTTCAATACTGCGAACTTTAAAGGTGCTTAATACATTAAAAAAAATAAATCATTCCAAGAAATAAGCACTGATGTTAGCTTAGGAGAAAACCTTTTAAAGTGTTTTTGTTTTGCTAACAGAATGCTGCTATGTATTATTCATTACAGCCTCCGAGATTTAATTATTATTAGTGCTACTGATGATTGCTAGAAAAATAAACTGTAGCAGAAGGTGTCCGTCATTGTGTGAAGGGCATATATATGTTGTATAACTCGGTATACCCATTTGCATTAATCTCATTAGTTGCTCACAATGCAACTCCTGAACTGCTTCTTGCCGGGGAACAGGCAGAGTGCAGAAGTGGAGGGACACATCTGCCCTCTGTGCCCGGTCCCCACGCGCCTGCCGGGGCTTTTTGTTTCACGACACGGAGCGGAGGATGAGTTAATTAACTCCACCTCTGGCTTTTTGCCCACTCTTGGTTCCTCTTGTGACACTGGGTCCTCCGGTTGCCCAGAGAGGTGGTGGAGGCCCCATCCCTGGAAGTTTTTAAGGCCAGGCTGGATGAGGCTCTGAGCAACCTGATCTAGTGGGAGGTGTCCCTGCCCAGGGCAGGGGGCTTGGAACTAGATGATCTTTAAGGTCCCTTCCAACCCTGACAATTCTATGACTGCTCGACCATTGTTAGGAAAAATCTCTGAAAGGGTTATCAAGCAATGATAAAAATCTCACTGTAAGGGTTATCAAGCATTGGGACAGGCTGCCCAGGGCAGTGGTGGAGTCACCATCCCTGGAGGTATTTAAAAGACGCGTAGACCTGGTGCTGAGGGACATGGGTTAGTGGTGGGTTTGGCAATGTCAGGTTGATGGTTGGACTCAACGATCTTAAAGGTCCCTTCCAACCCAGATGATTCTGTGATTCCATGTTTTCCAGCCCTCCGAGGCAGCCCTTCCCACCCCACACGGTCCCACCTCGGTATTGAGGCACTTGCGACAGGGGGGATGAAGTTGTTCTGCCAGGAACAACCCCTGCTCTCTGCCTGGTGGCTTGGGGCAAACACAGGACAGCTACTGGCGCGAGTTTGAGAGGAAATCTTGATTCAGCAATGAGCAATGCCTCTTAGCATGCTCTAAACAAGACACCCACCGCGCAGGCAGAGCATTCAAAGGCTCTGCCATTCCACGCTCTCTCCCAGCCTCCATCACTGAGATTCACAGCCGATTGGTATTTTTCTCACTCTGCTTCAGCGTAATGCAATCCCATGTAACTCAGTTCAGCCCTGCACAGTGCATCACTCGTTATCACACCAGCCACACAAACAGCATCCTGCAGCGTTTCCCGGGATTAAACAGCGCAGAGATGCAGATGCTCGTGCCAGGAGCTGTGGTGGTGAGGGAGGGGGTAGCACACCTTTCATCCCTCCCCGCTGGGTTGCTGTTCTGCACCCACCCTTCTCATTCACCCCAAGCCCTCTGTGAAGCTTGAAGCCTCTCTGCTGGCACCTAATTTACGCACGGACTTGAAAGTCTCATTAATTGCCCGCTAGATCTCGCATGGCCCCTCTCAGAGGTACTGGTACAGAGGGACGATGTCCGTGCAAGGGTTTTAACAAAATACTGCGTATGCGCTGCCTTTACATTTCGTAGCTCTGTCACCCCTGGCTCCACGTTTGGGGCCAGAGAGGGGAGGGGAAGAACGTGAGTTCTTTAGACTTAAATTCAATCTCTGCCCCTTCTGTCTTACGTGACCTTGTTGAATCACTGGATCCTTTGAAGATTCAATTTCTCCGTCAGATCCATTAGAGGAGAGGGACCCAGTTATGTCAGGCTGAGCACACCAGAGCTCATGAGCTACTTGGACACAGGCAGGGTGGGGGTCGAATACGGACTGGGACAGTGTGACCACCCTGTCCTTTGAATATCCGCAGGCACACGGGGCAGCGCTGCGACAGACCAAGTCTCTGGGCTTGCTGTTTCCTACTGCAGGGCACTTCTTGCTCAGCCCTCTTCTTAACTCTCCTGTATGTCTCAAGAGACTTGGTCTCTCGGATAGTCCCATACCTGTGTGACGTCTCTTGCCTCCCCTTTAATCCCATTCCTTCTCTCTTCTTAAAAGCTAAGGGAACAAAATGAAGGCTGGAAAAACAGCCAGGAGGCTCTAATGAATCGGGAGGCAGGTTGTGAAACATCTCCCCCATGATGGGCATGTAGATGTTAATGGGTCCAAGCACGTGCAGTCTCTAACGACAGAGGCTGAACAATGTTCAATGAAATCTAGGGGCCTACAAGGCTCCAAAGAAGGGAAGCATATTCTAGTAACTTGCTTTTCCACCCTGGCTCCTATTGTGAGATGAATGCATTAACTGCACAGAAGCACTTCAAAGGAGAAAAAGCAGGGGCTGAATCTTTCAGAAAAGACAACAACAAAAGAGATCATAGGACAGCAGGACTGAATTGAACCGGGTATCCATTGGGGAGGTGGGATGTGGAAGAGGTTTGATGTCCTTGATTTGCAAGAGAGAACTTGAACACAAAGACAGGGATTGAAATCTTAGCCAGTTCAGTGTGTCTCACACATAGCAGACACAAAGTTTGATACTATTTATTTTGTGTGATGATAGAGATGAGGTCTCTATATATCTTGTCTCCTATGTGCAGATGTGGAGGACATTGGTTGTCCTTCTCCTGCGTTGGCGCAAATATTTGGATGCAGTTTTCCCCTCTCTCTGTTTTATGCAGGTTGCTGCCCTGGGCTGCTGTCTTCAGCCTCCCCAGTGGCAGCATAAAATCTTTACTGGATTTCACATTACCCTTATACAGGCAAAACAACTGCTGTCTTCAGCAAAGATTGAATGAAGACCTCAGGATTTAGCCCAGCAGTTTTCTCATCTGCTTCTGGGACCCTTTACGGTGAAAGGCAGTAGATAAATACGGGACGGTTGGCTGAGTGGCGCGCAGGCGGATGGGCTGCCACAGGTCATAACTCAGCGCTTCTCTACGGCAGCAAGTAGCCCACGCCGTCCTTGGAGCCACGACGCCAAACGTTTTTATTGGGACTTGGGTGTTTAAAGGCTGGAGCTAATCTCATAAAATGGACGTGTAAAGTGCTGGACGTTTACACTTGGATTGTTGAAAGCATATGGTCATGGGGCCACGGAGGGTGTTTCTGTGATTCTAATGCAGAAATATGCATTACATCTAAATTGACACTGAAAACTGACCTGAGCCTGGAATTAGAGAAGATTAAATTAACCCCCAGCAATAGCGCCATATTACAAAAATGGTTAGATCTTAATAAATTGAAAATGATAACAGCGGCAAAAGCTGTACATTTTCCCTCATGTTCCTTTATTGCTGTAACACTTCTTTCCAGTTTGTTGCTTCCGTGGGTTTTATTAGCACATTTCAGTGGAGTAGATTTGCTCTGAAGTGATAAAAGCCGACTGTAATCAGAAAGCTTTATGTTATCTGCAGCAAACAATGGTAAATGCCACCTGAGAAGGGCTCCGTTCAATGCCTTCATTACTGTGATTAGTCTAAGACGCTAGAAGATAGCAACAAACTTCAAACTTGCTGATAACAGACTTTGTTAAGAACACAATAAACATCGAACACCCTGTACTTCTACCTAGTAAAGAGACAACTCCACTCCGAACGCACCCACGACTAATCAATACGCCGCGGACGGGGCAGTGAGCAGCGTATAACGAGGTCTCCTCACCCGTGGTTACGGGGAATCCACCCAGAGCAGTAAAAGCAGGGCGAGAATCGATGATCCCATTGAGCAACGCGCTCGCCTCAATGCAACTTAAGCACGTGCGTAAAATACAGCGCACACTCCCACCCTTCGCTCACCTCGGGCCCGAGGGAGGAAGGGGATTAACCATGGACCTTAATCCATGGAGGGGGAATATCGCTCCGGGCGATTAGGAGGTTTGAAATGAAGCAAGATGCACAACTATGCTGTACTAAAAAATGCTTCCCCTTTTGCAAAACATCTCTTTTTTTTTTCTTTTTTTTTTTTTTTTTTTCCATTCTTTCAATGTCTGTGTCAATACAGAAAACTTTTCTGGCAGTTTTTTTATTCTTTTTCTGAAAGCCACAATTGTTCCAGGTGAAAGAGTTGCAATGCCAGTTTACAGCAAGCGTGGTTTGGCTCAGGAGAAAAATGGCGATCGCCAACAGAAAAAACCCAAACTTTCTAGGTGGGCATCCAGCCCTCCAGGGCACCCGGGACCCAGCCGAGCCTTAGCTGGGAGCCCTGCTGCCAAAGGGACAGGTAACGCAAGCCAGCTGGGCTATCGCTCTTCTTGGCACTGCAACAACCTTTCAGAATAAACACACTCTAACTTCCAGCAAGAAAAAAAAAAATAATCAATTTTGTGCCCAATTTCTAAATACAAAATTAATATTTCCATCGAACGGGTAAATCTCATTGAAATATCCCTTAGAAAAACAGCAGTTAAAGCTTTTTGGATAAAAACCAGTGCTGATAGGAATAGAGAAATATTCTGCCCAGGCTCAGCTACAAGCTGCTCGAAAGTATTTCCCCTTGGCCCAGGAAACAGCATTTGGCTTTGTAGCCACTGCCGCCCGCGCGCTGCAGGTTGTCCGAGGGTCTGTGCCTACGTGTTAAGAATGGCACATCACCCTTATTGAAATACACTTGCTTCCGAGCTCTGTTGACAAACGCAAAAGGCAGAAATCTTAAATAGATCCGGGAAGAGCAATCCTGCTGCCAAAAGGTTAGTTTTGAAGTGTTTGACATTTTCCACCAGAGCTGAGCAAATAATTTATCTGATTAATTTAGTTTCCTCTCTGTTCACAAGTTGTCCAGGAGCTGTTGCTGAGATTTGCTCAAATTCATTTGTTATCTGGAGCTCCTGCCTGGGTCTGCAGCTTGTTTATGGGCGGTGTGTTATAAACAGTCACAAAATTCAGGGCTGTGTTGATTGCTCTTGATTGGGCATCCGCGGCAGGATATTGTTTTAGCTCTCTGGCGGGGTGATCTAATCCTTTGAATTAGATTTCTGAGGTGAACGCAAGGGAAATTTGTTTCCTACAAAGAGCCTTTGCTGTTTGCCTATGGGTCGCTGTAGCTGTGAATGCTTCTGCCAGTCCCCAGCGCTGCTCTTAAGACCGCAAAGGTCCTAAGATAGTCCAGTCTGCCCACCTACCGCAGCCGTAGGAATACCATGCCGCTAGCTCTGCATCAACACTGGACCTTTCACAAGAGATTCCTTCAAAAGCCTCCACCCTTGGCTTTGAAGGTGATGAGCTGATGGAGATCGCACCGTGTTCTATTCCCCAGTGTGATAGTGATAACTGGGGCCCTGAAAATAAACATAGTTCGGATTTTAAAGTACAAAACAAATGAAGAAATACTTAAATAAAAAAACTCACTTGCCTTTTGAGAGGGAGAAAGTATTTCTCTAACAAAGTTTTCTGCCCCATTTTCATAACCTACTAATCGACAGGTTAAATTTCTCGTGCAAAAAATGCTGTTTTCCAAAGTAAACTGAAAACTGATGCCACGTGACAGGAGGATTTACAGCAAGATACTCGTATGCAGCATGACATCAAAGTGGGAATAATGAATCCGGGGTTTGCATAATCGAGATGTTACAAACTTGGGCTGGAGGGCTCGTCTCATTGTTCAACACTCAGCAAATAAATCTTATAAAATTGCATCCATATTTTTCTGCTTTGTAAGAATAATTTGAGCAACTTTGTTTATCCTTCCAGTAGCTCTCGGCACGTCGTGCTGATCTATGCATTCCTACGGGCTCGGCGCCTGAGCGCTCGGGTGTAGGGGAGTGTGGGCTGAGGGGCTCAGTAATAGAGACAGAAAGGAATGGGAATTTCTGGTCTGTGGAAAATTCTGACATTTTGAAATAAATAACTATCGCAAGGCATGATGAACAGTCACACTTGTGAAGTTTCCTGCCAACGTTTTTGTCAGGAGTCTTGGTTCAGTGCCATCAAGACATGTTTTTTCAATAATGTCCAATCGCTTTAGTTTGGTAATACTAAACCAAAATGAACAAAGTCCAAGCGAAAGCTGCAGACCTTTTAATTAAGATATGATAGATTGTATAAACCTGCTACACTTGCTGCATTACAATTAGTGCGCAAGTAGAAGCTGAAAGAGCGGCAACAGATGAAACGCAGAAATGTTTTCCTTTCTGGGAAGCCAGTAGAGGTGGAGACGATGCCTTTGAATCGCGCTCCCCCCCGGGACACGCGTCCCCGGCGTGCCAGGGGCTGTTCGTGCAGCAGGAGGGGGAACCATTGCCCCGAACAGGGCCACGCGACACCCACCGCACGCGGCGCTCAGGTCTCCTAAAACCCAAGCCGGCGCTCAAAACAGAAAGGTTGCCTCTACCTTACACCGCAGTGCTGCGTGGAGGTAAATTTTACCCCAAATAGCGCTGTTTAGGCATTTCTAGCTGCAATTAGAAATTGTGGATCCCTGGAGCTTCACAGAGAATCATCATTAGAAGGTAAATTAAGTCTTTTTCTTCCTTTTCTTTTTTTTTTAAGGATCCCATTTCTGTGCTTCGCTAGCTGACATTTTTCGTGCATTCCCAAGGAAATAATACACCACAGGCATTAAAACTTGGCAGCTTCCAAAGACATTCACAAGTACCTCCCTTTTACAGCATTCAATGGGACTTCACCCAGCGACGGGGCCTTTCTAGTGCAGAGGGTTTTATGTCCAGAGTGAAAGAGAAGGTGTCTCGGGCTGCTCTAGCCATACGGGGAGGATTTCTCTGAAAAGTCACAGCTGGACTGACCCTATTGCAATAACAAAACCTGCCGGCTGAACAAAAAAATCCCAGTAAGCGTGCAGTATATTACATACGCAGCGTCTCCCCACCTGCTGTGCATTACTCTTTTGCTCCGTGATATTAGTAATATCAAGAAATCTCATATGAAGTTCTTTATTGCTTGTGTAATACCAGCGAGGGGAAAAAAAATAATCCCCTCGAGGACTCTGTTAGAGGTGGATCAGAGTCTTTGGCAAAACCAAAATCACTATGTATTTAAATAGTTCGGCATACATCTCGAATCATATTCACAATATGTTATACAAGGGAGTGGCATTTGTACTTATCGTTCCACTCATTATAAAACCATTATTGTCGGTTGATTATAATTTTGCCAAACTTCGGAAAAAATTGGGGCTGGAATTTGCCTTGCTGCCCGTCTCCCGGCGACAGGTTTGTATCTGCTTGTTTTGCTTTAAAATATCAGAAAATACACTTCCAAAATTGAAATCAAGGAAATATACCTCTGCTTCTGCCACCACAGCAGGGAAATTTGGGGGTCCAAATGCACGTACACCCTGCAGACCTGCGCGTTAATGGTAGAGCAGTAACCGAGAGCCCAAGTGATGGAGCAGGATCCCACTGCAACAGGACCATAGAACCATAGAACGTGTTGGGTTGGAAGGGACCTCTAAAGGCCATCTAGTCCCACCCCCTGCAGTCAGCAGGGACATCTTCAACTAGATCAGGTTGCTCAGAGCCTCATCCAGCCTGGCCTTGGATGTCTCCAGGGATGGGGCCTCCACCCCCTCTCTGGGCAACCTGGGCCAGCGTCTCACCACCCTCACTGTAAAGAACTTCTTCCTCATGTCTCATCTAAACCTGCCCTGCTCTAGTTTAAAGCCATTTAAAACAGGCAGCATATAAACACATAACGCAATGGTACTTGCTTCAGATGAATTACAGCCTAAGCAGGGCATGCAAAATTTTAAAAAAATTTAAAAAATGCTTGTGTCCGGGGAGCAGAATTGCTAAGTTACGTGATTCTGATTGAAAGCAAGATCTTGCTGGCATGGCGGGGTGTAAGACGGCGAGCGATACACTGCCCTTCTGCCCCTTGCACGCCTGCTTCTTGCTTCTTATCACACACAGGGCACGTAGACGGGTGCAGAGCCAATACCATGAAGGACCGAGGAGGCTATTTGGGAAACCAAACTCTCCAACTCGTTCAACTGCAATTTTCATTTAAAATTTGGCCTAAGATTAAAGGACGGTTGGAGCGGCAGACTTAGAAAAAGGTTAAATAAGGTTAAACAACCCAGAGCCAAAACATTTCCTTTCACTTCATTTGAATATTTTGGGCGGAAATATTTTTCTCTTGCTTAAAAAAAAAAAGCGACAACAAAAAAAACCCCAACGCCAGAGCACTGCCGCCTTTTCTCTTGTTCTCCTTCTCCTTTCAGGTCCCCTTGCCTGTCTGACTCCCCCCTGCTTGTTTCTAGAGAGGCTTTATCAATCTCTGCCTCTTTTCTTTGAAGTCCTCATTGCCTCCTTGTTGAGCGCACTTTGAACAATAGTTCTCTAATTGCTCTTCAGAGAAAACTCGTGAACAACCTGGAAGGGCCCTCTAGCTGTTTCAGGGGGAAAGGGACTTTTTTTTTCTTTTTTTTTTTTTTTTTTTTTTTTCAGAAAAGGTTGCCTTTTAAAACTGAAGCTGAACTGTTTTTCTAATATTCAGACTGTGAGCTATGTGTGTCAGTGACAGCCTTTTTATTCAGGGTACGTACGGCTCCTAACACAACAGACGTGGAGCCACCGCGGCTAGAGATTGCCAGAAAAAAAGATGCCACGTTTTCCTTCAGCTGACCTTGGGATTGTTAAATTAGGGCACTCTGGGGAATATCTGGGGCGTACTATGTACTTCTTTTTCTTTGATCAGGACATCAAAGGACACAATGTCAAGCGGGGCTGCTCTAATATCTGATCGGGGCAATCAATCACGCACACAACAGATTGAAAAGTGCCACTTTGGCGTTTGATCACCTTCGTTCGACCTTGAAAATCGCCTACTAAGTGCTGAGAAGAAATGTCATGCAGTGATTATCCTTAGAGTTTTATGGTTAGGTGACCAAACCAAAAGAAGAGGTTTTCTGATGGGAAAACTGAAATTAACCATCTCTGAAAATTCTCTGCAATGGAAAAGTGGAGGAAAATTGCACCTCCATCAATTAAAAACCCCTCAAGCCGCTTGATTTTGGAAAGCTCTATTTAATATCTGCATATTTAAGTTTAAATTTGACGAGGCTAGGCTTGGACTGTACAGGTGATTCCCTTATAGTATTTTAACATACACAGTATACAGTAATCGGCAATAAACTCCCCGATCCCCATACAAACGTGATGCCCCCATAAAGCTCCGAAACAAGGCAAGTTTTGGCTCCAGAGGGCTGTGGAGAAGCCTCTGCAACTGGAGTATTTCTCCAAATTCCACTGGAGGTCAGTGCAGCATTACAGTTCTGCCTGGAACAAGATGTCCTTTTTACTCTGATCTAGTGCTACAGCTAAACACAAACCCCTGTAGAGCTGTTTTTAAACTAGATTTGTATAGTAATAAATATGGGCTTAAGGACCGTGTTTTGTGGTTATATTTGGAACATCCTGGCAGGGATGTGAGAATCTAAACTCGTTTGGGTGTTATTCTTTTTTTTTTTTTCCTTTCCTTTTCTTTTGTTGTTGTTGTTGTTGTGGCGGTTGTTTTTCAAGAGCTTAGGGTGTTTTTTTTTCTTGCAAAGTAAAATTATTTGGAATACAAAAGGAACAGATTTTGTGACATGTTTTCGTAGCTCCAGAGGAGTTCCTAGTCCACTAGAGGAGCAGAGACAAGCGTGGTCCAGCACATGCCCCGTGTGCTTGGGGGCTCTGGACCACTCCTTTTTTTTATACTGATTTAAATGTGAACTTGCCCAAGTCGGTGCTTTCCTCTCTCTGCCTCCCTTATCTGTCTCCCCTTTCTGGTTGTAAGGCATCCACACGCTGTGCTCGCTTCTTTTGACCGCAGCTTGCCCAGACAGGGGCAGATACACCTGAGTGAGCTCCAAATTATCCCCTTTGCGTTACGGCTCTCAATGCAGGTGGTGAAACAACCCAAAAAGCTGCCAACAAAACCCAAGCTAAGTGGTTTAAAGTCAGTTCAGACAAGCTCCTGGGGCTGCAGGTGAGCCCCTCGGGCTTGCTGGGTGTTTAGCTTTCTGGGGAACGCGCAGCTCCTCTGGTGCGAGCACAGGGGGCCAGGCACGTTGTGGATCTCCTGCCTCCCCGCCTGGCTGCAGCACAACAGATCCTCGAGCCCACAGCCCTGTGCTCCTACTGGCCATCAAAGACAGACCCTCTAAAATACATGTGCAGAGAAGAGCAAAAACGGGAAATCTGGGTCCCGGACGCTACAACAAATGCTTGATCTAAATGCTTGATGCATGTAGGATGCATTACAGGAGCAAGTAGACATCATCACAGTAAAGAAAACTCTTAGTCAAAGACTACGGAGGTGAGGTCAGTCTCTTCTCCCAAGGAACAAGCCATAGGACAAGAGGAAATGGCCTCTGGTTGCACCAGGGGAGGATTAGACTGGATTTTAGGAAAAATCTCTTCACTGAAAGGGTTGTCAAACATTGGAATGGGCTGCCCAGGGAAGTGGTTGAGTCGCCATCCCTGGAGGCATTCAAAAGACGCGTATTTGTACTGCTGAGGGACATGGGTTAGGGGTAACTTGGCAGTGCCGGGTTGACATTTGGACTTGATGATCTTAAAGATCTCTTCCAACCACAACGATTCCATGATTCTGAGTCCCAACAATATAACCTGTACCAACCAGTGACCGACATGGTCTAGTCCAGCCAGCAGATGTGCCAGTCCTGCTTCAGAAAAACCCAGACACCAACAACCAGGCTGACACAGGACCTGGTCTACCTGAGCTTGGTATGACAGCAATAGGCTTGCTCAGGCATGCCAGCGCTCTGCCCAGAGGCTGTCTGCCTGCGCGCCAGGCGAAGAGGAAGAGGAAGGCTGGGGGCTTCAGCCCATGCTCTGTTGAGAAGCCTAGGCACAACCCATGGGCTTGCTGCAAAAGCAGCATGCAAAGAGCAGCATGTTTTTGCCCTTGGGGTCTTCAGGTAGGTTCCCATTCCAAAGTTTCACTGTTCCTGTTACAGGTACTTTGTTTCTGCTCATTGATTTATTATTTGGCCGTATGGGCCAGAGAGCTCATTAGGAAAAGGGGCTGCAAACATCAGTTTTCCCCCCACCCTCTGTTAAAAGGAATGCTTCAGATCTTTGGTTTTGCATCCTTCCTCTCCTCCCTGAAGGGGGATGGAGGTGGAAGCTCGCTCTGGCTGAACTGGCCATAAAGGATATTATGTCCAGAAATTTCAGGTTTCGGTTTAATTCAGGGTACTGAGTTTAATTCAGCTGAGTCAACGCCATGTTGGCAGAGTGCTAGATTAGACAGGCTCAACCCCCTCTGTACACTCAAACACAGATATTTCAAAACACGCTGTTCAGACCATGGAGGATTTCTTGTGTTGGAGCAATCTCATAAAAGAAACGCTGACAGCTGTATCTACTGGTTAATTTAAAACCCAGCTGGAACAAGGCCTGGGCAAAATATTATTGTGAAGTGACTCTCATTCGCTGTTGTTCCATTACTGAAGCAACAAGTTTTACCACGGGCTGCCCCCCTTGTGTCCTTGTACGCTGACTTAATTTCCCTCTTGGTTCCTGCAGTAATATACTTCTGCTCCAGAACATCATATCACCGTTCCTCCTCCTGCTCCGAGCCTGCTCTGCCCGGCCCATTTTGCATATACAGACCCTTGTAGTCCCTCCATCCTTCCTTCCGGAGGGCTGTGCAGTGCCTCAGAAAGGTTTCCTTCCCTTCGCTTTCGCTCGTGATTTTGCGGATCCCCCCCAGCCCCAGCCTCCCGGCGGGTCACGAGCAAACACGGCGCCTCTTCGCCTGCATTCTCCTGCCCAGCCGAGGAGGCTCGGCTCACTCTCCTCTCTTTGCAGCTGGGTTTAGGGCTCTGTGGGGAGCAACCGTGTGGGTTCCCAACCCATTCTTTACCCCTTCATTCGCCGTCTCCCTGGATCTCTTATCCACCAGTGTCATATTTCCCCAAAATAAAGGAACTTTGGTGAGTGAGATAGGTCATCTCTCCTAGTCTTACAGGTCTCTGCAACAGCTGATTAACATAACAGTATTTTCTGTTCTAAATCCTATGATTCCCATGTCTTTCTCACGCTTTCATTCAGCAAAAAAGCTCCTTATAGGCCAGAATTAGGAAAGCCGGAAGCTTTGGCTTTGTTTTCAGAATTAGCAAGTCTCTTTCTCCCAACATATATTGCACTATATATGTTTTATACTTCTCTACCCCTTTCTTTGACTTATTTTATGCTAATAGTTCCCTAAGTATTATTAATTAGATTTTTTTAAGAAAGAGAAAGTTCTTGAAAGTTAATTAAAAGTTGCATGCAGTAATTGTGTAAAAGTAGCTTTTCCATTCTGAAAATTAAACCTTCATAATTAAAATCCGATATTCATTTAAAGATTCAAATGGGGTGTTTATTACTCATTTATTATTATTTATTTTTTGCCACTTCAGAAGTGTAATCGCTCCACCAGAGGGAAATCAATCCAGTCCCAATGCTGGCAGTCCCCCCTCCTGCCCCCTCTCTGGGAAATGGGACATTTCCATCATCCCGATTATGTCACCCTGCTTGGGGAAATGACGGAATCCCGAGTGGAGGGACAGGGACACGTATCTTGATCTCCTCCTCTAAAAGCCTGTCACTTTTTTTTCCCCCTCCAAGATTTAAAAAATTTGTTGTCTTGTTATCTCAAGGATAGAATATAGATTTCAGAAGCTATCAGCATCTCATATTTGCCAGCAAGAGGCTACTTACTGTACATCCAAATAGCACCAAGGCTGCAAATCAAAGCAGACACTGGCTCCGCGGAGCCAAAGTTAAAGAAGCGTTAGGGGAAGGGTTTGGGTGCTGCTGTAAATCCTGAGTGACTCTGTTCACCAAAGGGCATCTGTCAATGGCACGTCCGGGTGGGTCTGGATCGCCCCCGTGTCCCCAGGGCTCTGGATGTGGGGGAGAGAAGAAACTGCCCTAAAGTGAGACAACCCCGACGGCTGAGGCTGCGCTCCCAGGGTGTTTCCAGCACTGAAGCGCTCAAAGAGATGTGGGAGAAGAAGGGTCAAGATTTCCAGAGGTGACCCCTGTTTAGTTGTCACCCTTTAGACACCAGGGGAGTGACCCTGTTTTCCCATCTTTGCATTTCTTGGACATCAGGCCTGCTCAAAGAAGCCCAGTTGACTGTGTAAGCTTAGCCATAGCTTTAGAGTCCTCCAAACACCCAAGAGGCACAAGTCCAGCCAACCTCTGCTAATTATTAGGGACTAATTATCATCTTCCTCTTTTCGCTCTAGAAGTGGCCCAATCTCAGTGGCAAAGTCACCCCTTTATGTACCAAGCAGGGTGTGAAGGAGCTTCCATAGGACTTTCTTGTGTGTTTCAGAGCTCAATGATAAATAGATATACATCATTATCATAAAGTTATTAATCATTGTGCTGAGCTAATGTCACCCATTTCTCTTAGAATGGCTTTAGCCTCTGTAAAATGCATAGCATGCCAATAAAACAAGAGAGCGCTGTAATAACCAGCATATAATTAATAATTATCAATAATGAATGCATAATCAACACAGAACTTCTCGGGATATGTTTAAGAAATGGCTGGTCCCCTTGTGCACATCCTTGGGCCGCAATGTTATTACAAGCTATTTTTACTCAACAACTACTTTTGGGGAGACCAGAGATTTAACAAGGAAGAAGCTTTGCTTAAAAGCTAAGAGGAGTCACTAGGAATTACCTAAACATTTTTAAAAACTGGAAACATTTAGGTCAAACTGAAAAAGAAAGGCTTTTAGCAGCAGCGAGAGTGCTGTGAGCAAACAGAACGAACTCCAGTAATACAAGCGTCACCAACAGAAATAATCAAGAATAAACAAAATCCTTGCTGAATTAGCACAGAGGGAGATCTCGTTTGTCCTTGGGCTGGATGATATGAAGGAACTTTTCTAATGATATTGTTATTACAATGCACTAGAGCAGCACACTGAGTCCCTCATCAAGATAAGGGCCGTTATTGTGGCAGCTTTCTAGGACGAGATGTACGAGTATTACAAGAGAGACCCAACTTAAAGAGCTTACAGTCAAACCAGACAAGGCTTTAGAGGAGGGGCTGTCATCTCAGCGCGGGGAAGCTCAAGGTTACACTGGTACCTGCTACCTGATCCGGGAAAGGGGGGAGCATCGCTGTGAGGACCAACAGCACTGTCCTCCTCCTGGGGATGGGGTGACCCTTGGCACCATCCCAACGCGGCACCAGAGTCACCGGGCTCTGCTGCAGGCTTGGTGAAATGCTGGTTGTCATCTTTGCCCTAGGAAACTGCCCTCCTCCCAAGCTTTTTTCTGGAAGGTGGTAATTGGAAATGGGCTGAAACAGGGCGAAATAAGGCAATGGCAAAGGCCTGCAGGCTGCCCTGCAGTTTAACCCAAATCAGGTCCTCTGGCTTAGTCACTGCAGCAGAAGCCCAGATATATAGATTGGGACTTACTAGGCCCAACTTTAGCTCTTTTAGGGCTCCATTTAGTCTAAGATTTGTCTCCAGAAAGACCTCCAGAGAGTGGCAATTCCCCCCAGAGACAGTCTGCAGAAGTACCTGAGGACTAGGCACCATTTTTTGAACATCACTTTCAGGTCTGTTGAATCCCGGCCTTAAAATCCTTCCCTGTCTGATTTTGGAGAAGTCAGTTAACAGCCCTGGACCTCAGTTTGTCTCACTGAGGCTGATATTTCTAACTTTTGAAAGGGAGAAGAATAATTCCTGAATATTAACCACTGTGTAGCAAGGACTCTGATAAAGACGATTACAGAAATAAACCACCGGTTGATAACCAAATGCAAAAAAACGAGAAATGATTATTCTCCCAGCATTATCTGTGTGCTCTGCACCAGTACATTTTAAGGCAATCTCAGCTGAAAAGATAAAGACATAGCCATCCTTATAAACAAGGATATTTCATTCAATAGATAGAAAGCTCTAAAGGGTTCCAGCTTTGCTGAAGCACTGAGACGCTGAGAATTGAAAGAGGTGGGGAGAATTAATTAGACTTCTGATATTATCCTGGTAAATAAAAGTAATAAGCGAAGCTCTGAAAACGAAGGACCTGATTCATATTCAAACATTTACAGAATAAACAGCTGCTGATTCTCCTATCTAGCCCAGTCCTTATCCTTTAAGGCTGCAATAAGTGACCTCTTAATCCCAGGCAAAAGACTGCATGAGCATCTGGAATTGAAAAAGAAAGCATATTTCCTTCACCATTCCAATTTCCACTCAATTTCAGTATAAAGTTGCTTGTGTCCTTTTTTTTTTTTTTTTTCTTTTTTGGTTCCTACAGCAATGCGTGTTTGATGATGAGATTCTGTGCATCTGAACACTTTTGCAGCCTCTATTTTTTTTTTTTTCCCTTCCCCTCTAAATAAAGACATGCCTGACCTCCCTACCTCAAGCAGGAGCACCGCAGTCCTTCAGCGTGGTTATATCTCCATTGTACTGGCCATGCTCTTAAAGCACTTATAGCAATAATTTCTTGGCATGATGGACAGACTCAGCAATAACCTGATCCTGCAATGCACTGAATAAACACTTTAGCATTTAGTACATGGACACTAATGTGCTGGGAAGTAATTGCTTAGAGGTTCCCAGCTTCAATATAATAATGCAGGGATTGCATTTATACGGCATAGGAAAAAAAAAATTGTTATTGGCCAAACTTCCTCTCTCCCATTTTGATTAGCGCAGTAGGAGAGAGATGGAGGTAAACAGGAGGTGATCCTGGGTGACCAGCGCCTTCGAGCTCCGGGGGTTGTATTCGGATGCGGCTAGGCTTAAGAAGTGGAAAAATTCCACTGACTTCAGCCCATTTACTCTGATTTTACACCAGTGTTCCTGAGAGAAGTGCCTGACCATTAATATCCTCTTTCACAATAGCAATGCTGAAACGAGAGAAAGATTAAAAAGCCTATGCTAGCTCGGCAAAAAAAAAAAGAAAAAAGAAAAAAAAGAAGAAAAAAAAAAGTGTCGTCTACAGTAAATACATAAACATGCAGGCAGCGATTCCCCGGGTGAGCTCAGCTTAAAAAAAGCTCAGTGGAGTTAGCAGAAGTAGAATGAACTGTGTAGAAGCACCAAAGTTTTGCATTTCCACTTATGCGAATAATTACTCTAGCCCTCATCAACATTTCTCTGCTTAAATAGCGTTTATAAATTAAAGACGCCTAAACTTTAAATGGAAACTAATTTAGGTATTTTTTTTTATTATTAAAAACTTTTTCCCTGGACACTTTGGGCTCATAAATGATTATGAAACAGTTTTGCTACTTTCTTTTTTTTTTTCTTCTTCGCCTTTCCCCTTCCTGAGCACTGCAAATGACTCCTTAATAGGATGCAGCGTGCGGTTACCTCTAGGATACAGAAATGCTGTTTGAAAACATTTTCTTTTTTAAAAATTTGACTTTAGAGCTACCAAAAAAAAAAAAAAATTTCAGATGACCAAAATAAAATAAAAAGAACAGCTTTCCCAATGTATTATTAATACCAATAAATGGGAGCTGGCGGATTTAAAAGCCAAGATGTAATGCATTTTCCTGGAGCAGTGAGCCTTTAAACAAGTTCCAGTTATTGAGATTGTGTAGTAAAAACTGGTAAAATGAAATATCTTTTCAGATAGGATAATAAAGACAGTCTATATTAACATACCCTTCCCAGGAAACACAAGCACAGAAGAAACATTAGCTCCTGTTCTTTATAGACTTGGTTGTGGGAAGGCTGGCGAGTGACCTGCAGAACTTCATTTTTTAACTCCCTGTTGCAGCCTGGAAACGTCTTGATGAAAATACGGGGCCGGGGAGAGCCATGGCTCTGCTCGGCTGGAAGCTCTCCCCGGGGAGGCATCCTCTCAACCGCGCGCGCTGCCTCCGGCTGGAATATTTCCTCTCCGTCTGGAGAAGCGGCACGGAGCTTTGCATCACCTCCGTGCTTTCCACCGACACCTCCGTGGGGCTTCAGCCTGCCGGCGCCCGGCCCCCACTGCGCAGAAAGGGATGAGGGGACCGCCTTGTAGGAATAGAGGGAACGGGATGCCAAGGGGACACCCGAGCCAAGGATCTTCACCCAGTGAGGACCATGCTCCTGTGTCCTGCCCCACAGCAGAAGCCTGGCTTGGCGTGGTGTCTCTCCAGGGAAACTGAGGCAAGAGGGTCAGGGCACTGGGACATACCAAAAACTTTGAATTAAACTCTCGTTAAGCCTTTGCAAAGCTGCCAGAAGGACTAACACAACGAATCATTAGAGGAAGTTGTGCCAAGCCTGTGCAGAAGCACCACTAAAGGGTGACGGAGGATGGTGCGGAGCGAGGGGAGGAAGATGCCGGTGATGGGATGGGAAAGGGTCTGCTGCCGTCAGTCAGAGCAGCCTGGCTTGATTTGCTCTCAACATCTCTGCCCTGTCACACGTTAACATGCAAGCTCTCTAATTGCCAGCGTCCCCCCTAGTATCTTGGCAATTTGTTGCCCTCAAATTTGTTAGTTCAAACATCAGTTATGACATCTTCTCTCTGAGAATATCTTTTATTCCAATTCCTGCAATCCCCCCCCAGTATCTTCACAATTCTCTCTCAAGACTGATGTAGAGGGCATTGGTGAGTTACTCTGGGCGTTCCATGCTCTTCATAATTGCTCCCCCTTTCCTGCGGCCCCTGGGAAGCTCAGGAGAGGTGGACCGCTCTTAATGCAGTAAGTTAATCTCCTGTAACGTACCTTATATATACATTATATATCCAGCATTTTTTCTACGCATTTCCAGGCAGCCTTCCCTGTTTTCATCACGTTTCCTGCTGCAATCCATACCCCTGCTGGCCTCACTAGGGGGTCTAATGCGGATTTGCTGCTGCAGGAGAAGGTGACTGATCTCTGCCGGCCGAGGTGTCCGCCTGACGACGGTTCGTGCTCTCCTTCGGCTGTGTACGAACCTTGGCTCACCAGGTAACGCCAGGTACCAAAGTTAAACAGCTCAAGTTTGGCCAGAAGCACCCCACCCGGTATCGCTGTGGAAGTCGGATACCTGGCTTTTACCGAAACGCAACTGCCGTAAGCGCTTGTGAGAATCTCATCTGTGACTGCACGGGGAGCCTTCCCGCTGACTCTGAGAAAATGAAACCCGTACTTCTGACTTTAAATTTTATTTTTTTTTTTTAAATAATTTCGCCCATTTTGTAAATATATTGTTATTGTTGTTTTTAGCCTCCTTTAAGGAAGTACCGTTCTGCTGCTATTCTCCGGCCTAATTCGCCCCGCAGCGTGGATGGGTGCCGTGCCCCCCGCGCTCGGCGGTGCTTGGGGCTGAGGGTGAGCTGCAGCCAGGTCTTCAGCTGCATCCAGGGCGCGGAGGATGCTGTGAGCCGCCTCCCTCCGCTTCCCGAGTCGCTCAGCCGCATGCTAAGAGCACAATGGGCAACGACACATCTGTAACTGCTCGGGGAAAGAGTATTTTAAAGGTAAAGAAAGAGATTTAAGGAAGAAAAAAAAAAATGAGTGGAGATAAGGCTGAGACAGTGTCAAAGAGATGGAATATACATCTCGGGGAAAATCTAAAAGCAGATCATTACCCAAAAAATAGTAGCTGTAAGCAACAGTTTGCAGTGCAGAAGGAATATTTATCCGGCAGTGTTTTGATAGTCTTTCTGTTTGCTTCCACTAAGGGCTAATATTATTCAGAGGTTAGAAGTGCAGGTTTGGAGGTGGTCGTGGGACGCTGGTCTCTAATCCCAGTTCTGCCCCTTGCTACGTGCCGCTGCCTGACCCATTGACCCCACCACGCACGGGGACCACCGACTCGGGGGGACTGCTGTGCTAGGAGCTGCACGCCCCAGGACGGGGAGTACGTGAGCCAGCGGGTTTGCGTACACATGGGAATTAATTTGAATAACCACAGATCAACCGTCTGGGGTCAGGCTCAAGGTCCCTTTGCGCACCTCCTCCCCCGCCATGGGTGCATTGAACAGGGTATTTCCAGAGCGCTCCCTCCCCTGCAACCCTCCGGCGTCCACGGCTGCGCTGCTCAGGGCCCTCTCTGACCCAGAAAAGGTATTTTGTGCTTAAAAGCAAGAAGTAGGCTGTGAATTTAAATTCTGTGGCATCTTTTCTTCGGCAGTTGGCATGCCTTATTCCTGTTTAGTTTAGCTCACTTTCAAGCAGATTAAACTAAACTGGTACACAGCACTCTTATTATAGAATAAGTGCTCACAGAGAGAGCTATTCAGGAATAATTATTCTGATTTAAACATTTCTGAATAATTCTAGGCAAAGGCAAGTTCTGAACGGAGAGACAGCGGGTTGATGTGGCATACAGATGGGGGAGCGCAAGGAGCCGTAATGCAGCGTGTGAGTGTTCGTGCTGGAGTCCCTATTCTAAATGTTAAGGCATCCAGTCAGGAACAGAAGCACACCAGGAGATCAATATGTCCAATGAAAACTAACGCTATCACGGCGAATTCTGACCATTAAATATGCCCAGCTAACTCCTCCTGAGCGAGACACATAGCGGAGCTTACTCCCCCAAAATAATTTAGCAAATAGGTCTGAATAATGAACGCAATCCAGAAAAATCACCATCTGCTTACGGACAATTTGCAAACAGAAAAAAAGTAGAAGCATTCTTTTAATAAACGATCTGTTATGAATTATTCACGCTGCTCTAATTAACATTAGGATTCCTAATTTCTCCAGGCAGCCCTAGTGCAATGATACTTTATGATTCCTCTGCATTTTCCACCCAAGACCCTCTGAGCACTTTCCAGACGTCCAGGAGGTGAACCCCACAGCCCTGCTTTGAAGGAGACAGTGTCTTCATTTGGCAGGGGATGAAGCGGAGACACATCTAATAAGGTGGCGTTCTGCAACTTTTCACTCATTTATATCAATGTGCCCTTTCCATTTGCAATCATTTTGAGTCCTTTTTTTACACTGATGCAAAAGAACTCTGCAGGTGAGTGAAAGCGGCGATTTAGTGTCACAGGGACACGAAGATTTGTCCTTTGTATCTCCTTCGGTAGTGGGTTGCTTTAGCGTTAACTGCAAAACGACCACTGTAATGTCTGAGGTCCAAATTTTCAAAGGTATTTTGGTACTGGAGAACACAAAATAGGTGCCTAAATTGCCATGGCAATGTCAGTCAGTAGTACAGTTGGAAATAAATTCAAGGGAAAAATAGAATTTTTTCAATTTTTATGGATACAAAAGTGTATCTACCTACGTCCTTCTTACCATCACATTACTACAAACATAGAAGTCCTGGTTTGTGACAAATTGTCTCTTTTCACAAATCTTTCACTAAAGCAATGGTACCTTTTTAACGACAATATTCCCAACAATGGAAGCTGCACATTTGTGGTCTGGAATTATGCAATATAATGAGTGCTGAGTCAGCATTATCCACTTATATGGCTCCTATATTGATATTTGAGGAGAGGTTTACACAATAGCAGAAAGCTAACGTGTAGAGCACACTGAGGCTAAAGTCAGCTTTAATTCTAGCATTATGGAAATTAAATGTTAGGGTTTTTCATTACAGACAAGTTGGGCTAAAAATGAATCCTCATTAACAGAACGCTGTGATATACGGATACATCTTCCGTGTTGGCCAGAATGTACCGTCTCTGAATTTAGCTTAACAATTTCATATGGCATTTTCCTGCTCACTCCTCCTCCTTCACAGTTCAAGAATAGGAATAGCTCTTACGGCTGAAGGACAGAAGTTGTTTTCCATTAAAGTATCATAGTTTAGAAAAAACAACCCGATTCATCTACTCTCCCTACATGTCGTTAAACACGCTCAGCATGCGGCGTCTCGGATGCCTCACAGGTGATGTCCTCAGCCATCTTCAGAGTCAAGGTCGCTGCTTCCCCCGCCGCTCAGACTCCTGGCACCCCAGCACTTCCACCTTGCCTTCTCATTTCCAAACCCAACACGTCTTTATTAACCTCTGACTTCCCCGAGTAAATCCTGAGGTTTCCTCGAGGAAATAAAAATCAAAGCCTTGCCATAACTTCAAGAACTATTTGCAGCTGGTAGAAACGAAGGCGCAATCGTGGTTTTGTAGCTCAAGGAGAGAGGGTCAGAAAACTTTATAACCTGAGTGCACACCAAGCCACGGTGTATCTGAGGGAACCGCCTGGTGCCTGTCTAGCTGTGAGTGTTACAGTCTTTTAACGCGAGGCTGCCTGACAGGGAGGTAAAGATGGTAAATTCTGGAAGATAGGACGGAGCCTGAAGGTTAAGGTTTGTAACTATCAAAGACCTATCCAAGTAATACTTTATTTGGAAACAATATTTTTTACCTCTTGGCAAATCTGGGACTCTATCCTTGCTTGGGACCTTGAGCACAGTTGTGATGCAAGCTAAATGAATGGTACTAATTAAGTAACAAAAGCCTCCCCAGAAGAGACAGCATTTAAAAACCAAAACAGTTCAGGCATAAGCCTTTTTCCCCGGGCTGCCGAGGCAGACGTCACCAGGAGATTGCATTCCAGCCTTACCTGGAAATTGTAACTATATAGAGTAACTCTCCTTCCCTCCAGTCTTACATAAAGCAAGAGGGGAGAATGTAGCTGTCAAGGACAGTAACTATTTCATATTGTCATCCTCTGCACGGATATTCGGTACTATGTATGGAATGAGGGCAAGGGATCGGCTGCACGGCTGCTGCTGCTTCTGCATCTTGCTGAGATTTGGAGCAGGTAACGGTGGAGAGCCTCCGTTTCCTCCTCTGTAACACTGGAGTAACGCACACAGCGATCCCCACAAGGGAGGCAGGGAGCGAATTCCACATCTTAATCAGTGCTGGTCCCCGCTATACAAAAAAGATGAGGACAAGCCGCAGAGGGTCCAGAGAAGGGCCACAAAGGTGATCCAAGGATTGGGAAGCCTGCCGTACGAGGAAAGGCTGAGAGAACTGGGTTTGTTCAGCCTGGAGAAAAGAAGGCTTAGGGGAGACCTTATCATCGTATTCCAGTATTTAAAAGGTGGCTACAAAGGAGACAGAGACTCCCTTTTTACAAGGAGTCACATGGAAAAGATGAGGGGTAATGGGTACAAGTTACTCCTGGGGAGATTCCAATTGGACACAAGAGGAAAATTTTCCACAATGAGAACGATCAGCCATTGGAATAATGTCCCCAGGGAAGTGGTGGATTCCCCGCCATTGGACACTGTTAATGTTCAGCTGGACAGGGTGCTGGGCCATCTTGTCTAGACTGTGCTTTTGCCAAGAAGGCTGGACCAAATGACCCTTGACGTCCCTTCCGACCTGGTGTTCTATGATTTTTTGACTAATTTTAGTACCCATCAGCATTTCTAGCTGGGCGAGCCTTTATAGCCTGGGCCATAGGACTCAGTTCAATGTGCACATGCAGGTGCCTTCTTATACCCTGGAGTCACTCCCACCACCTTCCCATTTTGCTGGGACCTTCTGGTACCCAGATGCTGGAAGAAGATGCTGTCTCTGCTACCATACTGCCTTCACCTGGTACCTCTGCCAGGATGTTCCAGCAGACAGATCGGGGGTCTGAAGCGCCATGTCCCACCCCATCCTCAGGAACAACAATGAGTGGCCTGGCCAAAATGGTGCCCAGTGAGGGAGGACTCCTCTGGAGCAGCGTTCCTCTGATTCCTGCACTCAGATTCAAACATGACCTGATGTCCCCCCTGCTCAGAGGGTTGCAGTGGCGCGGTCCCAGCGTTTCCACATCCTCGTGCCTGTCGCTGTGGTCTGACTTGCAAGTGAAGGAGAAAAAATCTCCCCCGGCTTCCCCTCCCCAGCTTCTCTGCTCCATGTAGTGCCAGCGGGTCCCAGCGGCATTTGAGTTGCCTGGCTGAGTCCTGTATGAGTCTCTCCTCCTTGCTGAACTGCCGTGGTAAATCAGGATTAAACTACAGTCTCTGCTGCACCATAAAACCTTTAGCTCTTTAGCACCAGTTGAGAGGCAATACCACTCTCAGCCTCATCAGGAATGGTTTCCTTTTACAAATGTTCAGTGACCGTAACTGTCCCCGTCGTCTCTCTTCCCTACCCTCGCTCGCTCCATCCAGCCAGCATTGCACTCTGAGGACAAGTGATGCTAGAAGGAAGTGTTGGGTTGTTTTGTTTTTTTTTTTAAAAAAAAGAAAATAGACAACAGTCCATAAATCTAGTTCTCCTGCCTGATCATTGCTTCCCTCCATCTCCCTCTGGCATTGTCGGAAAGTGGCTCTTGGAACAACCTCTTAAAAATGTATCGGCAAGAAGAAGGGAAATTGTTCTCGGTGACAACAATACTGTACACATATTTGTATATTTATTCTGAAGATCAAATTGATAACAACAGGTCCCTTCATGCCTGCTGATTTATCTGCTGAACAGGTATCTATGCCGTATGCACCGCATGGCTATAACTGTCATGGCTGATATAGGGATAAGATGAATAACCTCTACAGATTTCAGGTACAAGTAGGAAAATGTAATCATAACTCACTTTAGAACCAAGTGATACATATTTATACTTTGCCTATCACAGGCTAGCAAGCCTTTCCCTTTTATTTTGCATTCATGGACCTGTGATGCACATCAATCTTTTTTTCAGTTTGTTAATATTGTTGTCACTCAACTGAAATTTATCGTCACATGACTTATGATTGGGAGACAGTTTCATCTGAGGAACATTCTCTTAATTTACCGCATTCAAATTTCCTCTCCTGGCTTGACTCTGCATCGCGAAGACCGACACTTTGTTTGGTTCAAACCTATTCTGCTTTTTTCCTCCCAAACTAAAAGCAGTAAATGTCATAACTATTTATAAACTGAACAAGAACAGAAGTCAAAGTAGAGCAATAAAATGGATATAAACTCTTAATCAGCCCCCCAGGATTTAATGGATGGGCTCAAATGCCCGTAGCTAATTTCTTTTGGGAGAAACGGCCTTGAAGGACCCTCTTTGGATCAAGATTGTCTTCCCCATGGCAAAAAGAGTAGAAATGACTAAGTGCAGCAGCCCTGTGCAAAGGCAGTCAAGAAAAGCAGCTTTACTTACTTTGGGCAATTTTTTAGGGCTTTAAAGGCACTTCAGTCTCACCACGCTTTCTCTGGATTTTGTGCCATGAGCGAAAATGGAGCAGGGCTGCCTTCTTGAGGGCTCTGCATGGGGACGCAGCTCCGTCACCGTGGCTGAGCCGGCTGGTTTGGGCTCTCCGCACCTCCCTGCATTTGGGGATGAGGGTTACCCCAGCTCTGCTGGGCAGGGTGAAGCCATTCCTCCTGCCCCAGCCCCAGCTCCTGCAGCTCACGCCAGAGGAAGGGTAGACCTGGCCGCTGCAGAAAAGTCTCCGCCATCAAACTTCGCCGAGGAAAGAATTTAACTTTTCTTTCTTTCAATCTTTTTTTAGAGATCATAAATATTTATGAAGAGCCTGTCAGTCATTTTTAGGGTTTCTGACTGAGTGTGTCACAAGAGAAGGGCTTTTATGAGGATTTATAGTAAATTGCAGTAAATTGTATTCCTGTCAGGGAGCAGAGAGGAGTTACACCATGTCAGGGGAAAGCAAGCAATCTCCACAGTATGGCAACGATGCTATAGGGTGAATCTGTCCCTGCCCCAGGGGTCATCATGAAGCCTGTGCACTTCTCAAGTGTCACTTCAGTCCTCAAACTTCAGCGGGGCACGGCCAGGAGAAACTCCCTCTTCTTGGGCAGAAATCACAGCCAAATGTCCTAATCTAGCAGGTCAATTGCTTTACATGATTTCTCCATGGCAAGGTACTACCTCTACACAAAACTGCAGCGTACACCGATGCCAGGTGTTACATCCAACTCCAAGACTCCTTTAAGTGCATGCCAACAGAAAAACAGTCCTGAATTCTCGCACCAGCAGGATCTGGGGACTTTAAGGGATGTAAAAGTGAGCTTGAGACATTGAGACATCATTGCAACGGCAAACGTTAAAGAGACACTTTTCCTGCAACAAAGCAAATCTAGACAAAGCCAGAGCAAGTTACAGGAGGGCATAATTGCAATTACCTGTGGTGAAGAGTGAGCAGGAGACAGAGGCTGCCTTACCCCTGCACTCCACCAAACCATGCTTGTCACACAGAAATCCTTTGTCCTCCAAAAAATCAAGGTTTTAATAATAATTTCTCAAAAGCTACACCCAATACAGTCCTTCCCCAAATCCATTCTCCCATCGCACTGCCACTTCCAGAAAACAACAGCAGGATAGCGACATAATTTGCCCCGGGTATTGCAACCAAAGACCCTCTCCCCCAGGCTACATCCCAGTTGTACTAAAGTATAAACTCCTCTGTCTCCACATCTGTCAGCGCCTCAATCCTAGCAACTTTGAAACAAATGAAAAAGTAAAGTACAACATTTTTTAAACCTGCCACAATTTCATCCGATTTTGCTGCTCATCATTAGGAGTACAAAAGATTAAGGGGAAAAACTGATGGCACCCCCACACTGCAGCAAATCCTCCATGGATCACAGCGCATTAACCTGAAAGAGCGTGATTGCATTATCCTACCAGCTCCAGAGCCATGCTATTATTCTTTGGCTGATTCCATCACTTTATATTTTGGTCATTACAGTGGGGGAAGAATGTCAAGATACCATTTTTTCCCAAAAAGAAAGAAGTGTGAAAATGGGAAGCGCTTTTGCATTAATTGAATCAGGGACGACAGCGCGAACAGCTTTGAGCTCCATAAATCTAGGCAGGCTCTTGTCAGATAAAGTATCAATGCGCTTTATCAAACTTTGTCCATAGATTTATAGAGTGCTCAGACCACAGATCTGTAGTTCCTCAATGTAATCACTTCAGCATTTTCTAGCGATGCTACCAACCTCCACGTGAAATAATGGAATTTATTGACAGAGAAGCAGGCACTGCAATTTTGCTGTTGTTTAGAAAAATTGCCCATCAATGAGGTGTCGGTGGAGAAAGACAAAAGATATTACAGTAAGATGACTATCTCCTGACTCCTGCTGAATTGGTAGATGAGCCATTAGCTTCCACGGAGGGAAAGGGGTGGCCACCCTTCCAGAGAACTGCTCTGGATTTTACTTGCAAATTGAACTGCTCCAAGACCAAAAAAAAAAATTAAAAAAAAAAAATAAAAAAAAATAAACTGCCCAAACCTAGACTTGTTCCAGTCTGCTGAATTGCTTCAGTCACAAGTTGAAAGTCAGCAGTCTGGGTTTTGTCAGTGTTGTTTTGGTCAAGCTATCACAATATTTAACCTCCCGATAACACAGGTCTTTGCACAATTCCTGTTCACACTTCCCTGTCTGTTAAAACGGGTAACTACCACTCATTGCATTAGGTAAACGTGTATTATTCTTCCCTTCAACATTAAGGGATACAGAGCGCACGAATTTGAGAAGGACTGTTAAAATAAGGCTGAATATGATATTTTTTTTCTGACTGCTGTAAGTCCCCTGACTTCTTGTTTAGTTTCAGGAAGGAACCAGAGGAATCTTGCCAGGAATCCTCAACAAAACAAGGTTTACACTTACTGCAGGGCGTGGGAATGCATGTTCATGTGGGCATCAATTTATAATGCACTGCGTGTCTGGAAGCGTCCTTTTCAGAGATGGCTGCGTGAGCTGGCGCATGGTCTAATGCTTTGTGAGCTGGACTTGCGGGTCTTGCTGTGATAAAAGGGACTGCAGGATGGGACTGCGAGCGTTTCTCCAATTGTCTGCAGATCACCTTGATTTCAACAATTAGTATGACCTCCCTCTGTATTGACTGTCCTCTAAGAGTGCTCAAACTATCTGAAAATCTTTCCTTAAAAAAAATTTTCTATTTTCCACCTGCCAACACCTGAAAATATTTTATGATTGAATGATGGTTAGAGCCTAAGCCAGATGATGAGCCCCCCCTGGAACATACCTATGCTTCTGTTGAAAAGTCCTAATCATGTCATCAGCAGATAATGATGCAACTTGTCTCCCACTGGGTTCTATTAATCCTGCTTCCCCCAGCATACTTTGATGCCTATTACTGCTCCAACTGCTATTGCAAGGTGCTCGAACAGATCTGCGGACTACAGGCTCTGCTGCTGTATGAACACCTTGGGACCCCAGACAAGAATCCGGCTCCTTTGTTTCCAAAAATACGGAGCTGATGCACATGAACGGAAAGGCATACCTGGTAAGGAGACTCTTCCTGTCCCTCGTTCCCCCTTGGCACTGACTGCAAAACACTGTCGCTTGCTCATTAAATGCCACTTCATTTTGGTACCAAAGCACTTTGTGGGAGACACAGAGGTGGGAACGAGTTCATTCTTCTGTGCTACAGTAGCTCAGGCCCCAAATGAAATCAGGGCTCATGTCGCTGTAGGCAAGATATACATGCTTAGAAATACCGCCTGGCCTCAAGCACACACCGTTCGAGCAAATGAAGGAAAGGTGGAAGGGAAAGCAGAAATCCAGAAGAATGAAGTGACTCGCCTCAGGCTGCGGAGAAGGTCAGTGGCAGAGGCAGAGCCCAAGGAGCTTTCTAAATGCTATTCCTGCTAGCAGGGACCTTGACCTAAGAGATAATCAAGAATGAAGTATAAGCAGTCTCAAGCCTGTGTCTCTGGGCTAGGTTGAATTCCTTACTTTGATGTGACATTTTAAATTACGCAAAACTCCTGGCCTTCTCACCGTGCCTCGGTGACCCTTAGGGAACAAAGGAGGATACGCGGTAAAGGGCAGCCCGAGCAATGGAGACAGGCTGAGAAATAAAATACTAGAACAAAGCCTCGTGGTTTCCTGGAATCAGCAAAACCCAAAATTCCAGCCCAGCCACACGCAAGACATTCAGTCACAGACAATAAGGAGCGACGAGGACCATTGCGTAATGCTGTCATGTAGTGGGACAGGTACATAACACAGAGGGGACTAAATTCAGGCAGAAAGCTCCTGTTGGAAGAGACCGACTGGCTTGTAACGTACCCCTGCTACATGAACATTTCCCAGTTGCGAGGCCATTTGGATGCACGCCCTTCAAATCTTGTCCTGGCACCGTAGGATGTCATGCTTAAAGAGACATCGCGCAGCCAGGGACGGGAGGGCTGCTCAACATCTCGCAAGGAAGGCCCGTTCTCACAAGATTTCCAGTCAAACTGAATAAACCCAAGGTTCAGAGAACTTGCACACAATCAAACTCCCTCTATGGAAGGACAAGGCACATACAATGTCCTGCCTGAAGCTGATTCGGAGGGAGCGTCCTCTTGTGACCCTGCTGTGCTCAGCTGCCATGCCCTAGTTCTGCAGACCTTCAGCAGTAGCTAAATTAGAGTAATTAAAAACAGTTATGGACCTTCTCAGGAGGTGTTATATCTGTCTGTACAAGCATTCTTTGTCTCTGTGTCCCTGCACGGCACCGGTGAGAAGTCCCATCGACAATCACTACCCTCCCAGTGAGTCAGTGGCAGCATCCAGCTGCGGAGGCAGTAACGCCTTCAGTTCACTCAGCCAGTGCCTTGTGGTAGTCTGGCTGGACCACAATTTCCAGAGCGCTATTTTAAAACAACATTTTTGTCTCTACTTGCTATTAGTCAACCTACTCTCCTGCCTCGGTACCACCTGTAAACCCAAACCTCCTTCCTGCCCGAGGAGGGGAGACGCATTGGGAGTCCCCATGGGCTCTCCGCACAGCCCTGCAGGCACTACAACGGCCCGAGGCAGCCACCACGACAGGACTCTTGAGTGACAGCATGTTCAACAGCTCAGAAGCCATTTGGAGACACTACCTGTGTTTTCCCCACTCCGATTATTCCAGCTCCTTGTCCCTGACCCAGCAGCGAGCGTGCTGTGCTCAGGCTTGAAAAACAATTGGCAGCAAATGACTGCAAGTGCAGCGGAGTTATACTGGGACTTGCCCTTCCTGCTCAACCAATGCACGGCTTGTCTACTGGGGAAAGATACAGGCGAGCCCCTGGCTGATAGTCCCTGCGAGGGAATCCACCCACCCGTTCTGGTTTTATTCTGGTCAAAATACATTTGCTTCATCTCACCTCCACCTGGTCACAGTGAACCAAAGATCTATTTCTACTGCTACATCTCCTGTGAGCTTACTGAGAGGCACTGTGTAAGTTCAGGATAATTTTGCCTCTTTTTCCCCATCTGTAAAGAGAGTGCTGGTGGTGCCGGCATGTGTAACGCCGCGCAGTGGTCTACAAACGAAATACAGTCATGACGGCATTTAGCAAATGAAACAAGGAGAGAAGATGCATGCAGAGAGAAACATCATAGAACAAATTACCAAAGTTCTGACATGGCAATGAGATGTCCGTTACCAGATAGGAGGTTGCAATGTGGTTCCAGACAGTGGTGCATTAATGCTGCTGTCTCTTGGTTTCTGAGGTCTGTATTATCCTCGTCAAAGAAACCAGCGCCATAGCTGCTTCCCCCATGGGCGGCTCAATAAGGAAACCAAGTCCCAAGAAAAGTGGAGTGAATTCTTTCTGAAACATTGCTAGCCCAGGACAGCACGAACACACGAAGGTAGGCAAGTATTGAAGGAGAAACTCTACTGCATAGCTTTACTTGATTAAAGTTCCTAAAAATAAGGAATGGCCAACTCCTTTCAGTAGCCCATAATTCACTAAATAAATTAATGGAAGGACGTTGTGCAATAGGAGTTAATTTCTTGATTTTTCTACCGTGTATAACTGCTTCTCACACTTAATGGGTTTAAAATGCAGTGTCCAAAACACATATTGTGAAGAGATACTACAGAACACGAGCAGTGCTTCCAGGCACACGCACAAACGCACTCAAACATGCAGTAGCTCCCTTCTGCTTTGTCATGACCCTGAATTAATTCTTACATTAGCTGTGCTCTTCCTTATAACTAGTCTAGGCTCTTAAAAGATTTGCACCTAGCTGACTGGGGCTTATTATGTGCTTCCTCACCCTTCTCCACGTCTGAAATTACCATCTGGGTCTGTCCATCATTGTGCCCAGAGAATTGCAAATATCCAGCACGCCCCTGGCCTGGCTCTGTTTCAGCACAAACTGGGGTTAGACGTGATCCAAACAAAACAAGAACGGTGCAGAGGTGACTGGTTGTGACGGTACAGAGAGGTTTGCTTTGGAAGACAGTTGATGCTGCAACGCTATCCAAAAGCTAAGGTCCCTTTCAACTTAATTTGTAGGTTTGTAACAGTAGAGATAAGTTGTTAATTCACCCTTGACAGCTTTATTCAACAATCGATGTATAGTCCTTGGAAATTAAATAATGAGGATCAGTGATGTATTTATCTCGTATTTATTTTTAGGGGTATGAAAGGACATTAGCCATCATTTAATAGAGAAGCAGAGTGATTTCTACAACCAGAGACATGGGTAGAAACAACTTGATCCCCTAACAGGGCAGGAAACCCCGGAGCTTGACCGGGAAAACATCTCTTGTCTAATAAAGAAAACTGGCAGTTCTGCGGGACAGCTGTGATAGGCAGCTCTGAGCTGAACTTTGCTGGGAAGAAGCTGCACAATACACTACAGTGACGATCAAAAACGTAGTATTAACACATTGGCCAGTGAAAAGGCCTGGGCCCCCTCTCATGGAGCGCCTAGATCGATACGGTATTGGCAGACTGATAAGCAAACTGGTATCAATGAAAGAAAATGGGGCAGAGTGCTGTGAGCTCTCCATGTCTGTGATCTGATCTCTGGTGTGAAATAATCTTCTCTGAGCCCAAGAGAGCTCCTCTAACCCCTCTGACTCTAAGTCAAATGAATACGAGAGCATCTTCTGAGAAGACCATTGTCTCCTACGTCTTACCACCAATTAACCATCCAAATCTGGAAAATAAAAACGTAATGAAATTGTCTTTCTGTCTGTGAGGCTCTGTTCTCTCGCTGCATACATATCTCTGATATTTCCAAGAGAAATAGTGGGCTCCTGTTATTTGTTTTAATGTCCATGACATTACGGCATTGCAGATGAAACGTCTACATATGCCAGTGAAAAGGCTCAGGAGAAAAGAGAGTTTGTGAAGTGGGGAAGGAAGGCTAGTAATCTCGACTGAAGCGGGGGAACAGAGGTAAAATTCAAAAGGGCAAGTTGCAAATTAACTAATATTAAAAAAGGGAGGTTCATTAGTGAAAGTTAGACTGACCCTTTCATACTAAGTCACAAGCTGTTCTTAGCGTCATACTGTCTTACACAGTGCACATCAAGTAGACCTGATCTCCTGATCAATAGAGACACATGGATTAAAGTGGAGCTCTTTCCATTAAAAATTAAAAAAAAAAAAAAAAAAAAAAGAAAGAAAAAAGGACAGGACTATCAGGGGGATTGGACAGCTCAGGGGTCTGTTAATAGGATAGAGCGTTGTTCGCATTTCAAGGTCTCTGGTCTGATCACAGACCAGGTCAATAGGGAGAATGAAAGCCATTGCGTTTAATGGCTGGTTAGTGATGGATGTGAAATGAATTGATGGTCTCAATCCAGTTCAGAGCAGCCTTCGCAAAAATACCTTAACCTGTCTTGCATTTTTTTTTTAAAATAGAGATGCAGAGATCTAAGGAAGGAATAAACTGAGATTAAAGTACCCAACTGGGGCATCTTTTGCCCGTTCCCACCTCTGCTCTGCAATTTCTCTCCCAGCTCCGCCAAATCACCTGGTTCCTCACAGTCTCAGTTCTCTACATGTAAAACAGAGATGACGTTTGACTACCTTTTATTAAGACATAAAGCTAAACACCTTAACGTGGAGGCCAGGAAGGGGCAAGGTTGGGTACCGCTTACATCCCAAGAGGATCCATGTCTCACGTGCCCCCCCCCGCCTTCAGAGATCTCCCCTTTGCCTGGAGCTCAGGCGGCAGAACCACGTTCCTCGATGCTGCTTCAGAAAGCCTCAGTCCTCAAGGCCATCAATCAGTCACCTTTCTCAAGCACTAAATTCATTTAAGGGAGGGAAAAATAAAAAAGTAGAGCAAAGAAAGAACTAGATTTCATCATATGGGAAGACTGCGAGTGGGAGTCTGCCTTTGAAGCGCCTACAAGAGAATCTAATCAAGGCATTTACTATAAACAGAGAAAATCGATCACAGAACATTTTTAACATTTAAAACATGTCTCTGTTTGGACAGCTGAGACATCCCATTACTGTGAATGACACTGCCGGATCAAGGGTCTACACAATTTGAGAGAGCTGTAAATCATCCGCAGACCTTCGGGCACACAAACATTTACAGAATTGCTTTAAATTATTTGTAAATAATGGGCCAAATTCATCCCCGGGCTCCCTGCCATTGGCTTCAATGGAACCCGCCCTGCCTTACTCCAAGGCTGAGCTGGGCGGGTGGACACGCGGGGGCCAGGAACTGGTGTGGTGTGTGGGGGGGGTTGAAGATGACACTTGCCTTAGACCCTGCACACCCCCTCAGCAGAGCACGAACTGAGGGACAGTGGGGTTGTACAAATAGGTGTCCAAAAGACACAGGTGTAAACGCAAGTAGGGGCAGTGAGCAGCTTTTGTGTATTTTCACACCCTTGCGAGACACTTATCTTGTGTAAAGCTTTGATGAGCCAAATGCAACAATAACAGAGAATAATTTACAGGCTGATAAATGAGGGTGAGTGTGAGGGCACACAAGAGTTGGATTATGCTAACACGGGTGGCCTCTTCATTCACTGCATGCCGGCCCACAGTCGTGCTGGAAGCAGGCTGGTGCCTCCCATGCTCTTTAGTAGCTGGTTGACAGCTACTGGGTTGACGTGGTTTAAATGATCACAAACGTAAGAAAAACCTGCTAGGTCTTGGATACTGCTGGCAAGAAGCTCTCACAGCACTTCCTCTGTGAGGTCAGTGTCATTAACTGAGTTTCACAAGCGTGGCATGGGAGATGGTGCACCTTGAACAATATCATCCAGCAGGACATATGGGGAGCGAACCCAGGTCTCCTGACTACTCTGCTGAGTACTATACTCTGGTGCTCTTCTGGAATAAAAGCATTAACTGGGGGCTAAATTACCTCCTCCTGCAGGTGAAAAGGTCGGGATCTCAGGACCTACCTACTGCCGCTCAGCTCATGCAGAAAAAGCAGGCACGCACCGGCACCGAGGACCTTGGTCTTAGATCTCCAGGGGAAGGAAGAAAAAAAATAAAATAAAAAAAGGCTGCAGCTTGGTAAGAGCTGGGACCTGAGGCAAAGTCTCCACAGCCTGTGTGACGTCTAGACACACTCAAGGGGAGTCAATGCTGAGACTCCACAGCCTGGCCCTCGCATCCTTGACCATATCTCGATGTTTCAAATTAGAGCTTTTAATAAGACTAGGTTATAATGTGAGCCACCACGGGATCAATGGGGTTACCGATACGTTAGAGCGGTATTAGGGAAGGAGCCCTCCTGCTCGGCTCATTACTGCTAGTGGAAGTCGGTCTCTCCAGACTCGACGAGAGTCACATAAGCAGTAAGTTAATGGGCTGCTGTTAGCGCTGCCTCTCATGTCCAGCTCTGTTCATCTCAACAGGACTGTGCTAAGGAAAGCCCTATTAAAGAGGATTTTAATAAAGGGCTGATTTGTAAACACATGTGACCCCGGCCTCATTTGTAACGTAAGGAGGACGCGCTCTCTCGCCTCTTGCCTGCCTGCTAAACTTTAAAGAGGCCGTTTGCTGTGATACATTACCCTCAGAAACCTCTGTGGATTTCCCAGAACGTTTCCTACACGCTTTCTGTTGAAACTAAATGGAACTATCCGTGTTGGATTACTTTATAAAATCTCCCTAGAATTTCCTGCTGATGCTTTATAGACAATGCTTGCAAGCAGAAAGGAGAATAAAGGATTCCTTCCCCCCCACCCCCCCGCTTTCCTATGGTTGCTGCCAAAGATGGAGGCAGTTTTCCCTCTGTGGGGAGCCCGTGGAGTTTCTCTGACTCAGAGACATCTCCGAACATCTGTAAAGAGCATTTATTGATCTGTATTTGCACATTTGGAAAAGCAAACTCCAGAATGGATATTAAATAATGAAAAGGTTTTTTTTTCTTTTTCATTTTGTACAAATATTAAAGGGCCAGCCATATTCTAGCCTGAGTGACATCCCAAGCAATCCTATTGGACCTCCAGGAGATTACATTGAGGAGGTATAAACCAGTAGAGAACGTGGCCTGCTGTATTTACCTTCTGGTTGAAATCAATACAGAAATCTTTTTTTTTTTCCCTTTTTTTTTTTTCTTCCCACTGCAGAGTCTAAACCCCATGTGATGAACTAAACACGTGGACTTGGCACTGAAAAATGCAGGATTTGAAAGGTTGATCGGTGTCACCATGCCAGTGTCCTAAAGTCCTTTCTACACCAAAATATTAGCTTTGCACAGTATCTTAAGCGGAAAAGCCCAGGATTACGCAGACCAGAGGAAACGGCCTTAGAACCAGTCTCTCCTGTGACAGCAGGCAGGGGGATAACCCGCACTCGCAACCGTATGGGCTGCTCCTCTCTGTCGGGCAGGTGAGGAATTCTTCATAGCAACTGGCCATTTATTATTTAAGGACTAACGTACTTGGCAATAGGCTGTCTGAACGCTAACACATAAAATGCAATCCACGGTATCTCAGCTCTTGGTCCAAAGAAATTCTGGCGGACACTTAAAATAAGAAGCATTCCATTCATTTGGGAATTTATAAATAAAGCAGAAAGGATGTGCCTCTTTCGGTGGTTCCAAAGGAGAAATGCAGTATCATCACTGGATGGATAAAGCTTTGGGAGGCTGCAGCACTGTTGCTTTTTCTGCATCTACTACAGCCAGTTGGGGCTAAAAGCCTGAAAGCCCCGGTTAGATGTTTCGTGTGCCCAGATGTTTCCCTGGGGGGTGCCCGGCTGCATGGCTCTGGAAGATGCTCCCGATGCGGCTCACGGGGTGGACGAACCACTCTGCTGATGCAGCTTTGCAGGGCTCCTCCCCAAGCCCTCACTGCACCTGCGACTAGCATGAACATGGCGACGGAGGAGAAAGACAGCGATGTCCAAGAACAGCTCACCCCGCCTTGAATCGATTCCCTTTTTTCCTAGCGGCGTCGCCAGCACCTTTCCTACCGGGCTGTTAACGTGCATCCACTGTGGACCAGACCAGGAGGCTTTGGGGGCGATGGGAAGCAGCGCTGCTGCTGGAGGCGTGCGTGGAGCCTGGCGTGCCGCTCGGCTCCGCCGGCTAGGGACAAAACCTCCCAGCCATGGCAGCCTGCTTCCAGCCATGCCCCTCTGCAGGGACACCCCCCCCACCGAGGGAAGAGCTACGTGCCTGCAAATTGCTGGATGTGCATGCGGGAGCAGAAGTGATATGCTCTGCATGCTCAGTAAATCTAGCGCGCTCTGGGAGAGCTGGGCAGGCAGCACCTATGTGTGGTGCAGGGAGACATTGCCCTTTTCTGACTCTGTCCGGAACTGAACGGCTCACCCTGCTATAAAGGCTGGGCTCCTCTGATTTATGGTAAAGACCCATCTTAGTTATAAAGCTCCAGCTCAAGGTTCTCCTAACAATCAGAGAACATTGCAGTTATTTTTACTTTGTGCCTAGGGAAATGTTTGGGGGGGTGGGGGGGAGAAATAAATATTTTTTAAAGAAATCCTCCTGTTGCAGTAATAGTGAAAAACAAACACGACTCGGTTCTGTCCAGGGAAACTGTGCCATGTGTTTCTTGCCCCAGGGGATCGGGTTGTCAATGCACAGCTTGATAAGTTTGTTAGTATTAGCGCTACAAACATTTACGCTGATGGAAAATCTTACTTGCCCTCGTGCAAGAACCTACGCTGCAGATGACCTTACTGAAATTCCAAATATATGGGAAACAGCCATTCCTGCAGGCTGCTGGTTTCAGCCTGGCAAAGGAACAGTCGTCAGAGGTAGATCAGCGTTCCATGAACTAGCCCAGCTCAGTTGAAGTCAAAAGAGGGATGCGACTGCAAACAAGCAGCAAACCTCATGTACAAAGCCGGCAAGCTGGCCCTTTCTGTTCACACGATCGGAGCGGCATATGCTTCAAGAAGCGATGAACTGCAGATTAGTTTAACTACTTCCCTTTAAGAACACCAGCACGGACCACGTTAGACCTGTGCAATCCTCACGATGGACCCAGGGACGCATCACAGGATGGGTGGAAGGTCAGAGGGTGGTGATGTGGGAAAGGCATCGTTTACAGCCGAGCCTCCAAACAGATGGTTGGCAGTAGGGTATAAAGTGACTTGGAGTGTTCACAAAGGGACGTGGGATCATATGGTGAAGCTGTAATTGTTATTAATTATCTATTACCAGATTAGAGGTACATTAGTGACCTGCACCACTTATCCAGTGCACTAAACCACGCAAAGGTTCTCATAACATAATAAGGTTAAAACAATAATGAAATGGTACACGCATGGCACAGCACCACGGCGTTAGTCGGGCGCCGGGAAGAGCACTTTAGCTGAATGACACGAGTTCCCGTGGAAGTGAATCAGGTTACATTACGGAGATGGGAAGGGGAGTGGATACCATACAAATAATTGCTCACAAACATACCTAGCATTCTCCTTAGGTGATACTCAGGGTTATGTGAATAAAGCTGGAGCTAATCAAAACTCCTCTGAATGCGCCCATTAATTTCTGTGGGTGAACTCAAGCTGCAGAACTTGCTAACGCAGGAGGTCATTAAAACAAATAGCGAGCTAGGATAAAATGAGAGGGACTGGCCCTTGACCGAACCTTGATCGCTACAGTGGCTCAAGGTTTTTGTCTCTCTCTCTCCCCCTTGGTAAGGATTTGCTGAGAAGGTGGTGGAGAAACGTGGCAGTCTAACCATTAACGCTAAGTTACCCAGCGCAGGTTTGCAGCTGTGGGATTCCAGCCTGGCCATCAGCCCCGTGGCTCAGCAAACGCTGCCTCCGGGCTTGCCTTTTTCCTCATTAAGAAATGCCACCTTCCCCTTCCTCCGCCCCACTAGGAAGGAAGCTCCCAAGCAACTGCCTAAGTGTTTTGGTCTAGCACTGCTGGGCTCCTGCCCAGAGATCCCCATCGCCACCCAGGAACCTGTTTTGCCTTTGTGCTACACTCAAAAAAGTTCAGTTCTTCCTCCGAAGGGCTGACTGTCGGTGGAGCATCTCCCCCGAGATCCCCCCGCGCTCCTGAGTCGCCTCCCTGGTGCTGTCCTTACCTGGGGGGAGGAGGCTGGAGGACTGGAAAGCCCCAGATCTGCTTGAAAACAGCACAGACTGCAAACCCTGCCACGTTAATGAACCTCTCCTACGAGGTCTCCCCGTGACCGAAAGGAACACCCCCCCGCACACAACCTCTCTTCCTGACGCACGATGTGCACAGTCACAGGTGTCCAGGGCAGAAAGCATTTCCAAAAAGATTGTTTATAACCCCAGACAGCTGCCACCGGCTGCATGTCTAAAGGCAGTTCGGTCTTAGCCAAAGATTACGATGCCATTGGAGGAAAAGGATACTTTTCTTTTTTTTTTTTTTTTAAAGTCTTAACCTTGTCTCAAGCCAAAATTAAAAAAAAAAAAAAAAGTAAATCAATAAATCTTAAATTGTATTCAGCTGGGACAGATGGCAGAGATATTAAATATTTTGGCACTTCGCCAAGTGCACATTTAATGCAAAAATTGATGCCAGTGAAATAACCTTTTCTCCTTTTAAAACCCCTCTCCAAGTTGATTATTATCCACCAAAAAAAAAAAAAAAAAAAAGAGAGAGATTGAGAAAAAAAAATAGGAAGAAAGGAAATAAAGGAAATCTAGCTCGGGGATGCATTAACAGATCACTTTGAGTAACAGCCCAGCAGAGTTTATGGCACAAAACGTGAACCTTATTTAGAAAGCATTTGGTTGGGGTTGATAATACACAGCACCACCAGAGCCCAGCGCCGTCTGCTCTGCTGCCTGCGGTTGAACTGTCTTCCATCTCGCCCTGATTTAGTGTACAATTAAGACAATGTCTATGAGATCTAAAGCAAGTACCTGCTTCCAGGGGGATACTCCTAGATCTAGTTATTACCACGCCAGCACATGAGCTATCTCTTTCCAAATAAGCACCCAAGCCCCGCTGACAGGCTCCTGACAACAGGCACGATCCTGCGCAGTGCTGGGGATGCTCAGTTCCCGCCGCGCTCACGCGAGGATGAAGGTGCTTATTGCATAGCAGAAAGCCTTCAAAGGCGAACGTTCAGAGCTCAGCATCTTTCAGGATCTGGTCCAAAGCACACTTCCATTCAGAATTCAGTGATTTTTATTTTTTTTTTTCCCCTTTTCTTATGAATGAATCAAATAAATGGGCTGAGAGTTATTTCTCCCATGAATATTTTTTTTGTGCTTTTGAAAGATTCTGCTGGCAGACTGATTGCTCTGGAATATTTAATTTACTTACTTATTTTTTTAAATTTATGCTGCATGTTCATTCACTATTCTCCAGGTACACAGACAAGGAAAATAGATACATATCTTTTTTGAAATATACCATGTCACAGATCTAGACAAGAGTAAAGGGAAGCTAGAAGGTATGCTGAAAGGAAAGGCTGAGACAGAAGCACAGCAAAGCTCAAATCTTCTCATTGCTTGGCAAATGAGGTCAATATAAAAAACCCTGTCGTTCCACATGGGGAAACAGAGGCACAGATTATGGCTGCAACCTACCCACCATCTCTGAGCGTGTGCAGCAGCATTAAGGGTATAGTCGAGTGGTCCCTGGTCCCAAGTGGTGTCCTAGGATCAAGACCTTGAGGTTTTTCCCCCCCACTAGAGGCTGTGATTAGGCCCTCTGAAAGTTCCCAACGGCCAGCCAAGGAATTGCCTGCCTTTTCCAGGGCTCCATTGACAAATTGCTCTAGAAAATCAAGCTATCTCTTAATTTTGTTATAAAAGGTAGGTACAAATCACAAGAGTTGCAAAAATATTGGCTCTGTAGCATAATTAAGTACATAGATGTTGAAAATCCATGCTGGTGCCGATGATGGATTGCCAAGAAAAAAAAAAATCAGCAAGTTTGGATAACTAAACCTTCCTCACCCCAGACCAAAGAAATCCTCAAAAACCAGCCTTCAAAACCAACCGCATTTAATTCTCTAGTAAATTTTCTTTTCTTTTTTTTTTCCCCCGGTTAAAATTAGCAACGCGCTTATTGATTTTCGTGTAGCTGGAAATGTATAGGTAGAGCTAAAAGAAGGGTAAATAAAACATGACGGACTCTCAGGGTTAGATAAAAGAAAGTGCTTATAAATGCAGAAGTCCATGAGCACAACAGAAACCGTGAAGGGTCCAGGCAAGAGGCCAGGAAGCCGATTGCATACTGTAAGCTATTATTTGTGTTGAAAATCTCCAGGAACTGACTGAGTATGAGCTTTCTTAGGCAAGACCTTTCACCAGGGTCTATACGGTTATAATCATCCCGTGTTATTTACGTCGCAGAAATTTCCATATGTATTATCCTGCCTTGTCTTTGCAACAGAGGAGCTGGTGCAGGTGCACATGGACAGTTCAAGCAAATTGGTTAACAGGGGTGACACGATGTAATGTTGTTAGTTTAAGTGATGTTTGATCAATAGCATTCGTGACAACAGCTGAGTTTGTTTGTCCTTAATGCCAGGAGGTATTTTACCACTTCAGTAGTTTTAAAACTAGGGGACTGTGTCCAGGAAAGCCAATATGAAAGTGAAACTCTTCTAAGTTCACAGTGGAACTCACAAAAGGGGGGATGCAACACGGTTGAAAACTCAACAACAGTTGGGACTCCTCGCACAATCACCTATTCCTTCTTCACGTGACCGGGGACAGGTCACCTCTCTCCTCTTATCCTCAGTTTACCCACTTTCAAAGTTGATTTAAGGAGTTAGATGACCTGCACCAGTGCAGTTGCATCAAACTGATATCTAGGGTGAGATCTAATATCCGAAGTAGTTAGACCCAAAACACGTAGGGATTTAAAGATCCGTGTCACCAACACACACCAAAAGCAACAACTACATTACGTAACAAATCTTAAAACTATATAGATATTTAAGTACGCATATTTAAAAATATAAAGCGTCTTCATCAAAACTGGCATAAGGAGAGACCTGACTCTAGCAGATAGTTCTCACGGATCGATGTTGCCTTGACCTTTGTGTGCCATGTTTTTGATGCTGTTACATTTTTTTTGCAGAATCAGACAAGCTCATACTTCTGCAAAGGAATTTACTGTATCTCAGTGATACAGACTGCACAGCATTTAACCTTCCCAGCCTAAGCTTAAGTGGGGTTGTGCATGCACATGTGTTTCTGCGTTGCTGGGCTACGGATAATTTCCCCTTCTCCAACTAGTCTCATCGGTACAGGGCAGACCTTGCGTGGAAAGTGATTGCGGAGGCAGTATACAAAGGGCAACACAAGCCATAACGCATACAAATTTGGTAAATGAATGACTGAAAACATAACTTTAGATTCACATAATGAAATAAAGTTAAATTAAACCCACTCTTCTTACATCAAACAGGAAGGCCAGGAGCTGGAATATACGGTCTGTCGGCTCGATTGTCCTGTATAAGAACACAGGACCATATACACAGCTCTCAGGAGACAAAGCTGTGCGAGTTTTTCTCTGCTGTCCCTTATCTACCTTTCCTACAGCATCGTAAGCCTCTCGGGACACGGACTGTGCCCGGACAGGACTCCATGAAGGACCCAGTGAGAAGGGTCCATTTTTGGGCCTCTAGTGGCTACTGCCACGCAAATAATTATTAACACCATGAATAACGCAACAAACTGAAGTGCCAAGCTGAAATGGGAAGTGGTCCAATCCTGCACTTATGCCCTCACTCGGCTGCGGAACCACTGGGTGATGCCGTGGGCACCCCTCCTCCGGGTGCCTCAGTTTCCACGTCTGCAACGAGGAGATAACTGTCCCAACCGGTGTGCCTTAAACACTTTGAGGTGGAAGCATTAAGAGCTTTGAGATGTAAAATTTGTACGGTAGACTGCAGTATTATTCACCAACTAGACATAATCAGCAAGAAGGATGACTCAGATATGCCTCTCATTGCTCCAGAGCAATAAAATATATCTTCCACAATAAATTTTAAAAATTAGCTTGTGTCGTTTCTGAGTTACTGGAAAAGTAACTTTGCTTGTTCTGTTCTTATAAATAAAATGCTATCAAATTATCACAAACAGCATGAAACGCGATGTTCAGCGGAGACAACCCATAGTGAGGGGTCTTTTTGTGTTCACGGACTTGGCTATGTGGTCCTGCCGCAATTCACCTGTGAATTGAACCTTCTGCAATTAACTTAGTCCTGCTAGTAACCAATAGCGATTAAATTTACCCATCAAGAGCATTTCCTTATGTAGAGCATCAAGCGTTTAATCTCAGACCTGAACAACAGCACCAGAAGGTTTTATTTATCAAATCAAGTCACACTGTGTAAGTGTCAAAAGAAAGATTTAAAAATAAGGTTTTAAGACTATCGGGAGAAATTGGAGCGTTCCAGGTACAAATAGAGAAACACAGTCTGTCTGTCACATGGCGAGCAGCAGAGAGAAATGTAATCTACAGTAACAGCACTGCTTTCTCTTTATTTTCACTTTGCTCAAAGGGCACTTTTCATCTGCAGTTCCCAGCCCGGTGGGTGGCAGCTGTAACGTGGGCTCAGAAGTCAGACCCAAAAATAATCCATGCCATCCCCATTTCCCCCTGCAGGACCTAGGCTCGCTTAAGAGGTGGCAGGTGATTCCACCCGGCCCAAAGCAATTTACATCCGTGTAAGGAGGAATAATAAAGAAAAAAAAAAAAAAACAACGTCCCTGTAATGAGATCTGCATGTGCCAGAGCTGGGCTGCTGCAACCTGGGTTGTCCCATATGAGACCTTCAAGTTGTTGTGTGGCCACACAGGAGGGACGGTCCCACGAGTCCGGATGGCCCGTGGCGTTGCCCCAGAGCTGGCATCCTGCCTACGGCATTGCAAATGCTGATCAGTTCTGGTCCTGGGCATTTGATACATTCATTTGTTCCCTCTATTTTATTTATTTATTACTTCCTCTCTTCTTGTAGGAAAGTGGACGGAGTTCTGTCCGCAAAGGTCACCCACCCTAGGGTGCTGGGACTGATTTTCTTACCAGGTCAGATTTTAAATAAACCATCCTCCACCGTGCTGTGCCCCCCCCAGTCCTGGCTGTAACAAAGCGACGGGAAGGGCTGGTGGGTGCCCTGTGGTCCTGAGCCTCGCGCCAGCTCTGCCCGTCGCCTGACAGCAGAGGTTACCGCAGGTTCAGCTCCCTCCGAAGGCCAGAACGGGTTCCATTTTGTCCTGAAATTTGAGTGTGACTTTCAAGCTGAAGCTGCCGTTCGGTTTGTAGGGACAGAAATAGGACTGTGGATATTAACTGCTAGCAAGTAATTGTCTGATACAATAAAGCAGAACATCACCTGCTCCCTCTGCAAACTTTTCTTTTTTTTCCTAGTGCCATCGAAAATAGTCTTTTCTCCCCTATTTCTGGCGATGCAGCAGAGAAGACTGAAGATTTGCTGTCGGAGGGTGGATACCAGGATCCATTTACACCTTCTGCGGGGAACGGGGTGCTAGAGGCTGCAGATCAATTTGAATTAGCAGGCCCTTTAATTCTGAGTTTCCAATTTATTTGCTGTGCAATCAAGGCAAGAACATAAGGGGAATAAAATAAAAATTGAGGTCTCTACTCAACAGTATTTGGTAGTAGATTACCTATGGTAATGTGCATAATTTTCAATTCCTTATCTGCCTTCCCCAGACAGGTGACCCAGAGTTATTAGCACTGTTTATATCATTAAGCATTGGGCTGGGATTATAGTCCAGGCGACTGCACAGCACTGTATGGGAAATACAGATCTCCTGAGCTCCCGCTAATCAAGTTCACTTGGGCTGATCTTCCATCTCCAGTTCTGGCTAATCTAGGATTGGATAAAAAAAAGAAAAAGAAGAAAGAAAAAAAAAAAAAAGGCAGGTAGCCTCCTCCAACTCCTTCACAGCGTAATCCGCGTATGCAGAGACCATCAAAAGCAAGGACACACTGCGAGGGCAGAGGAAATATCGCCCTGGGCCGCGGCAGGCAGTGAGACAGCACAAACTCATTGCACCACCGCCGTGTAAAACACGGGACTGAACTAGGGGAGGAAAAACATGCAAATACACCCGGGCGGAGGGAAAACGCTCTCCTCGAGCGGAGCCGAGCAGCAAGACTTGTCAGCGTGTGCCATTCTGCGCGTCTGGTTTATCAGTTGGAGGTCAGGCAAAACAGGTAAATAGTGCTTATCAGCAGAGATTCATTAATGTCTTTCCACTGCTGCCACAGATGCTCTCCAGTGCTCGGGATTGTCCCCGCGCAGGAGGCAAATATTTGCCGTGCAGGATGAGAGCCGTTTGCTTTTTAGCAGAGCGTGCTGTGGCATTGGTACCGCTTCAAAGAGTCCCCTCCCCGTCTGGTCCCCCTCGTCTCTGGGGACAGGGGGAAGGAAAAGAACCATTATATCTGCTGCATCCCACTGAGGGAGGGACGTGCCTAAGTACCCAGAGAGGTTTTAAGGTCGAGACAGCGAGGAACACACTGGAGGGCTCCCGGCTCCTAATTTAGGCAGCTAAATGTGGTCCTTTTTCTCCTTTTAAAGCAAAGCGCATCCCCTTTGGACAACAGGACCACAAAACCCAGTTTGAACAGCTCGAGGCGCCGTGTCCCTGACCACTCGGTGGTGGAGCAGGGCAGGGTCAGCACCACCCAGCCTGCCTCACCCATAGCACTGTCTTCCTCACACGGGACAGCCAGCTCTGCTTTGTAAAGAATAAATCCCCCAGTTAGCATCTATCTTCCCTCTATTTCATACATAGATTAATTTTAAATAGAACAAACTTAATACTGTTACTATAGTAATATACCGATACATAAAATATACCAGGGCAATGATATTTTTATTCCCCAAAACTTAATTCTTTCTTTAATAATCAATGAAATGCCATATTATCTTTCCAGAAATTCGGGGGTATTCCAGCTCAGGCCATCAGTTCAGCTGATGGCTGAACTCTGGTGTTCTCCACCCTTATTGGGGTATCTCTTCCTCTTTGAGAAACGTAGCTGAACCTGATGAAGCTACTCAAAACATAGGGTGCTTCTCAGAGCAACGATACCAGAATATTAACACCGAGCCTCCTACTTGGAACCACTGGTATCAGCAGATGTACATAAAGGGATGTGTTTAATCAAAGATGTAATGAAAAGAAATGAGGTGTGAGAGTCTGACCCCTTGGTATGGAAAATAAGTTGATTTGAATGCCGATAGCTGGGCAACGAGAAGTGGTGTGAATCCTGATTCACACAACCCCCTGATTTGAATGCCACAGGTGGCGTGGAGGTGGTGGGACACTGCTCTGGGACACAGCCTGGTGTGCTCCAACAGTGGGACCTGCAGTCGGCAGGTACGTCCCTCCTGCGCTTGGTGTCAACACCTTCGACACCAGGTGATGCCAGGTGCGCACGCGGCTGATCTCCTCTGTGCAAATCATAGAATCGCCCAGGTTGGAAGGGACCTTTCAGGTCATTGAGTCCAACCATCAACCTAACTCTGACAAAAACCATCACTAATCTAAACTATATCTCTAAGCACTATGTCTACCTGTCTTTTAAATACCTCCAGGGACGGTGCCTCAACCCCTTCCCTGGGCAGCCTGTTCCAGTGCTTAATGCGGGAGCTCCTGTCAGCTCCTGCACCAGCCCTATCCCCGGTAAGGGCTAACTTTGGGGACAGATATCTGCGTCCTAAACAGGCTCGTGGCCTGGCCATGGGATAATAAATCTCCTTTTGCAGCCCTTGAGGTACCACCGTGGACTGACGCTGAGCCCAAGCCGTGGCTGAGGGAAGAAGCTGAGATGTTAGTTGTTCTTGCTCAGATATCAACTCATTGGAGACCTAACTGGTAAAGTGCCCGCAACTCTCACAAGTGGTTTCTTAGCAATATAAAGAGTCTTTGCCTCAATGGAGATAACTGCAGTTATACTAAGGATGGCTGCACTCTAGGTGCTTTGGTCTTAACTCGTGGAAATGAGTCATCTACCACACTGCATACGCGGAATCGTTCATAACTGATATGGAAAACAAAATAAGAATAACAAAAATCCCCTGTGCTGTTTCCTCTGGAATAGCCACTGCCTGAACGGCCCAACGTGTCTACCCTGCTCTGGCCTCTCATTTCCACACACGAGGACAAGGAGGGGTTTGCCCATCCTCTGCCCAGCAATGCGTGCGACGCAGTGGGGCTGGCTCGTGACTGCGACTGCCTTACAGCTCAGTTTTTTCTTCACTAGCAGTTTGCAAAAAAAAAAAAAAAATTTAAAAAAATTTTAGGAATCCCTGATTTAAAGCATTCCTGAAGTGCTGTCCAGGGCTTCCTCCCTTCCCCTGCCTGATTGCCCCCTCCAACACAAACAGAAAACGGCAAGCGCTGTCTGGGAAACAACCCCCACCACCAGGGCTGGGAGGGGATGCCCAGTTCATGGGGAAGGGCTTGCAAAGGCAGTGGGGGGTGCCTTTGAAAGCAAGGGGTCAAGGACGGGGGCTGTGAGCACTCGGCTCTCTGGAGCAGAGCTGAGGGGCCGGGGGAGCGGGGCCGGGGTGTACGTGCCCACTGCTCTCCTCCAAACGGAGCAGCTCCTCTCCCCGCACGGGGCAGACGCGGGCTGTGCTGCTCCCTCAGCAGCGCCTGATGGATTTTGGCAGAAGCTCCTCACACCCAGGGGCACAAGGCAGGAGGGCAGAGGGTCTTGCGGGGGCAGATGAGCCAGGCACGGACGTGGCGAGGGAATGGATGTTGGCGAAACAAACAGATGCGCAACGCTTAGCTGAAGAAGGACATGTATGAGCGAGACTCCCTCCTCCCTTCCTTGTTGCTGAAGTTAAATAAATAAACCCCTGTTCTTGCCCTAGGCATGTTTCTGCTGGATGTTCAGCTGAAACCTTCTCAGCAATTCACTTAACAGCTGTGAGTATGATAATAGCAATAATAAAAAACCCCAAAACAAACAACGCACAAGAAAACCACGGGGTTTTGCAGGACCTCATAGCTGGGTGCTCCAAATATCTGAAATGCCATCACACTTTCTTGCTTGGTTTATAGGAACGGGTGAGTTGGAAAGAACTGGCTTATTTCATTGCTATTCTCTTACTTATTTGACATTGTTTTGATTAGAAAAGAGAAGCTATTGGCACTGGGTGTAATAGCTTTTATACCTCTCCTCAGTGTCAATATTAGATGCAGAATTCTGCTCGCCTACCAGCACAAATTACTCTAACTCACTGAAAAGAAAAAAAAAAAAAGCCATTTTGGTAGAAATATTGCTCACTTGGAAGTTATTTTTTATGGATATTGAAAAAGTCTTCATCTATGCTGCAATCCCCCAACCTACAAAGACTTCTTGTTTGAAACAGCTAGAAAAGAGCTAGTCTACGGTCAGTGTGGTATATCTAGTTTCTCCCCGAAGAATCCAGGTGTTCACATTTCTTAAAAAATAAATTATAGCTGTAAGCTTCATGGCTGTAAAAGAAGTCACAAAAATGTGACACGAGAGCCTGGAGAGAGCCCTGGGACAGCAGCTACGGGCTGCGAGACCTTGTTGTATTCATTTTGGGGGATGACGCAGGTTACGAAGGTGAATGTCAAGGTCCCTGCTCCCTGTCCTCTCTCCAGCCCTGCTGGATAGTGCTCCCACAGTTCCGCAACGCAAGTGTCCTACAATTTGGTAGTGGGCCTGGGAAGATGAGGAATTGCTATATGGACTTGGCCACTGGGTTAATGTGAGGAACTACATACTTAGCAGGACACCAACTAAGAAATTCCAAGACACTGATCTGGATGCTGCCCTTACCATTCCCATGAAGAAGACGGCTTCAGGATGAACTTTGGCTAACCCAGCAGCAACGTGCTCCATTGAACCCTGCTCTGAGCAGGAACAAATTTGATATCATAGTGGACAGAGTTTCAAAGTTTGCGGTGCTGTGGTTGGTGCCAACACCATGTCTGCGGCAGGAAAATCCCAGGACAACTCACACATCAGATACGAGATGTTTCAGCATTACCCTGAGATTCAGCTCTTTGTGCATCCACGGCGCGCGCTTGTTATTTATCATACTGTGCTCAGCAAACGCTCTACCTGTTGCCCCGTGCATGCTGATTCTAACGGGCTGCGTGTTTCATCTGCTCAGGTGCTCGTTTTGAGCTTACCGGGGCTGACATTTTCATAGCTGCCTTGGGAACACCAGATCTGGCAGGATACATCTCATTCTTCATGCAGTGTAAATGCTGACCCCTTCCCCGTCTCGGCTCTGGGCGATGGGGTTGCAGCGGTCTGAACTCTGCCTGTTCGCCAGCTCTCCTCTCCCCAGCGCCGTCTCTCTCCCTGCGTGTCACGCTGGAAGCAGCGAGCGTTGCTGCCTCTTTTGGGCTGTCGGTTTAAAATCTGGCTCGCGTCGGTGCTCAAAGGCAGGTGACAAAAGGGAGGCCCTTTCTGAGCTGACACAGCGCGGCGGCACCTAACCGAGCGGCACTGGTGAGAGTGCAGATCAGAGGGAACCAGAGCCTCGCAGCACTTCAAAGCGTTAGGATTTACCAACGATGGCAATGGGGAAGAGTCCTAGAAATAATGGTGTGGAAAGGGCCATGTTACCTTGTTATACTGGATGCTGGGAACAGACTAGTTTTAAAAGCAATTTGCATAATTTAGCTTCTCCACTCTTAGAATAGCAAATTAACAGTTCATTTTATGACTCTACCAATCAACACCTATAGCCCATTAAATTTAACAACAAACTTGCCTTATGAAGCAGGTTGCAGCTGAGCCTTTCAACAAGCCCTCCTTACCACTTATTCTTCCCCCTGAATTGTGTGTTTCTTTGTTTTATAAACCAGCGTTTCTATTTTCTCATTAGCAAACGCGATGCTAAATTAATTCCAGGTGTTAATTTACACATCGGGTGCTCAATTCAAAACTCAGCTCTATTGGTGGCAACGGAGGCGAACCTTACCCTGTCTTCTGTTCTCCAGAACAAATCCAGAGCGACCCTCTGCTGCTCTCGGTTACTGCAACGCAGCTCTCGGGGAAATCTACCCCGCGCTCTGCTACTGCGATAAACAAAAAAAAACCAGAGTAGCTCCCACTAACCCCATTCTGTCCCCAGTTAGTGCAGCGTAATGTGAGAGCAGCTTCACAGGACGAAGAAAACATTCCTCGGGGCATATACTGAATCCAACCGCAGGCAAAAAATGGGCACGAGAACTGAAAATATGCAAAAGCTTATTTTCAAGGTTCATTTTTGGGACCGGCTTCTGAATAGGGGGTCATTTCAGTAAACAGGTGAACATGCGGCTAATTGAAGGGAATGCCATGCCACATGGCTTCATTTGCAAAGCCATTTGGAATGAATTATCAATATTTTATAAATACGTTAAGGTGGTAATAAAAGATGCATGATGTAGTGTGTAGGTAGGAAGCCCTTCTGAAAGGAAATGAAGAAATTATAGATAACCTTGACATGTCGAAGCTATGCAGTTGGAATTGTTAAGGAGAAGGGGTTTAAGATTTTTCAAGGTAAGAAAGTGATAAGAATTCTTTAAAGGAACAACGTCACTTTGTTTAGGCTTAAAATCTGGTTTGCCAGTAGGGAAACGTCTGTATCATCTCTCAGAGGGACACACGTCATCTGTGAACCTTTGACAGGCACGTTTTCACTGCATTCCCCCTTTCATCCAGAAATAACTAATAACTCCTGCCCTTCTTGCAAAACCCATCCAAAAGTATTTGGACAAAATTCTGCTTATCCCAAAGATCGTACGGAGCGACAGTAATGGGGTAACACACACACTCATATTGATGGGCAGTAGTGAAAGCTCCTGTTTCCAGCGTTCTTTTATTCTCAGAAAATGGGAAAGAGTATAATTTCTCTGGAGCAGAGGAGGGAATACGTGCAGTTTAGGCTCTCTGGCTTTCACATCCGAATTCTTGCCCCAACCTATTTTTGCTACGATGAGCAACGTGGTTACAAAGACCACACAAAGCTGTGTTTGCTCTAAAGCCCTTTACAGCCGTGACCTCCACCCTTAACCTCCAGAGGCTGGAAAGAAAGAGACTGAATCACTTCCAAAAATTACAGGTCAAAAGGCCGTACTGGAGCTCGACTTGAGAGGAGCTGCAGAATAAAGGCTGTGACTGCCCAGCCACCCCTGTGCACGGGAGGGAGAGGTGGATTTCGGGAGGGAGAGGTGGATTTCGGGAGGTGGCAGAGGTCTGGCTACCAGCTGGGAGCTGGTAAACATCACCAGGTACTTGTGGGAGGTCTTCTGCAGCCATGTGTAGCTCTGCATGTGGAGATATAAAGGTGTGCTTGGACCATGTTTGCTGGGGTGACACACCTGGGATCAGTTTGTTTTTCTCTACAACAAGTGGAGGCAGACAGGTCTGATAAAGGAGAAAACAAATTTGGAGACTACCAGGCACAGAGATGCTTTAATGCAGATTTCTTATAGGTGGGAGACTGCTGCGGGGAAGGTGCCCTGCCTGGCCCACATCTCTTCGCCCGAGACCGACCAGCCGCCAACAGGGCTCTTGGTTTGGCTGTTCTTACGCCCTTGTGCTCCCCAGTGTTACCTTGGAAATTTAGGTCCTACACTGCATTTTTTTCAAAGGAAGAAGCTCAATTAATAAATCTGTCCTTCTACCAAAATGATGGAAAGCACGCTCTCTTTCCACCCACGGAGCAAGCGTGGATTTGCTTGAATGCAAGCCTAGCTACACGCGCTCCGAACTAGCAAATCCAGCGTGGATGGGGATTAGAACTTGGAAGCACGTTGCAGTTTCCCTGAATTTTTTATCTTACTGCCAAAGATTTCTGTAAACAGCTTCGGCTTTTATCCTTCTATCCTTTGAACATACATCGCAGCGTGCTTGACCCGTGCGTTTCTAAAGGAGGTGGTGTGCTTGGTGAGAGCCTTCACTGGCACGAGTGCACGCGGCCAAATCTGAGCCAAACTGCGCTGAATTCTATGACTTGAATAGCAGGATAGCCAATTTATTTCTTGAATGCCGTATAGACGTATGTATATCATACAAAGCACAAAAACACGCTTCCTCCTTAGTCTCTTTAATGACATCTCCTGGCCCAGGGAAACACTGGAAGCTGGTCTCCTTGCCATTTGGCCAGGCTGATTGAAGAGGAAACCAGGGATCCACACAGCACTCTCCTTACTTAGGGGAGCTAAACCCTGAAGTGAGGTTCCTGCTCTCTCCCCCTTAAATGTTATTATCCTTAAAGGAGATTAAATCCGGTGCAGCACCATTTATAGCCACCCAAAACCACCACGAAGAGGCAGCACCCTAGATTAAAACAGCTATACATGGAGGAAAGCTGATACTATTTCTTTTGCGTAGTGAGATTTGACAATTCTCCATTTTGTTTCAAAATTTTCCGCCTTCCCCCCCCCCCCCCCCTCAGGAAAAAGGAAATCCCTACCAAAACATTTTCAAGATTTAATTAGAAAAAGAGTTGAACAAATATGCTTCCTTCTTTTGAAAAGAAAAAAAAAAAAAAAAAAATCAAACCCCGCGTTTTTAACCTGTTCCAGCGCAGACAACAAAATAATCTCCTCCTTATGCAAAACCATAGGCTCCTGCTACATGAATAAAATGCTGTTAGCGTTCTAGAACAGATGATGCAAACAAGCACAATTAAGTAACTTCGGATCAAGCAGCGGGGGACCATGGTAAATACACACCAGACAATTTGTAACCACGCTCATGTTTAAACATTTTACGGGTCTCTGAGCCCCCTGTTTTAATTTAAACAAATACACACTTCAGTGTATGTAGATAAATAAAATCAGAACGATAGCTCTCAGTCTGACAGGGCCCAAATGTGAGATACAGTCTCCACTAAATAAAAGAATTATTTATGTAGGTAAATAAAATATGGTTGGATTCCTTCCCTGTATGCAGATAACTCTACCCATCACTTTTTTTTTTTTATGATTTTTTTTTAGTTCTGAGGTAAACAATCCTGAAGGAAAAATAATGGAAGGGACATTGATTGTACATTGTAATTTTGGGACTAACGTGATTGACAACTCTAAAAATGAGGGATGTGTCTGAAGTATGTTTCCCGTAATTATTTCAGCATCCTTGAGGCAGTTATTTCTTTTTCCTAAGCACAGGGAGAAGAGACCGAACCACGATTGCCGCTCCGCCGCTATTACTGGCAAATGGTGACTTTGTAAATGCTGCTGCTGCTGCGTCGGGCACCCTTCCAGCAGGGTGGCCAGAATTATACCTTTCCCTTTGGGGATTTATTTATTTTATTTTATTTTTTTAAACTCCCTAAACACATTGCTAGAAGGTCCCCTCTGCGCAATTAACTAACCCGAATCTGAGCCGCAAGAATGAAATGGCAGCGCCAGAGACCCTCCTCCGCCAAGCTGGGATAACGCTGACCAGGTATTAAATTCATGCAAAACACACACTGACCAAAGAGATTAGAAATTGAGCCACTGAACCAGGAAAAGTGCTGAGGAGCAGAACAGGCAGATCAGAGCCAAAACAAAACCCACAACAACAACAAAAAAATACTAACTCAAAAACACGGGGGGGGGGGGAACCCCAAACCTAAAATCCTCTAAAGTTGTGCAAGACAGCTTTTGAATGTTTCAGAATTCGCCGGTCTATATATAAAGCCATAATGAGATCACTCGCATGTCTATACAAACACAGCAGTACATAAGCATCTCCTCCCTAGAGGCTCACATCAGACGAGGTTCCCATCGTGCTGGATAAACATATATTTTACACGATCCTCCTCCCCAAAAGCTCATTTAATTCCAGGGCCAAGTTTTCCCTTTCTGCAATGCTTCAAACAAAGGATTGGGCTTACGTTGGAGTGTTGGACCGTGATTTTTTTCATACAATATCAGAATCCCTCACTTCCTACAGGTTTGGTACAACGTGTTATTCAGGGCAGGGTGGCTGGGGGAGAACATGCATCCAAACTCGTTTTACATCAGGATTTTCAGAATTTTTAGGAATACCCAAGCAGTAATAAAATAGGTGGTGACACACTCCTGGGCCCGTGGGGCTTTTCGTTTTGAAAGAACAGCCTTGGCAAATCTTTTCTCTTTTCGTACATCCCTATGGTGCTGGCTGAACACATTTGGAGGCACGCTGGAGCGTTTGGGGATGGGGAGAGGTAGGAGTCAGAGCAGAAACCGGGTTCTTTGGGCTTTACTTCATCCATAGCAAAAGCAAGGCCAAAAAGGTGAGTGCATTTCTTATCTTACAGAACTATTTTTTGGAGGAAAAAAAAAATATAGCTAGGACAACATTCAGCCCTTTTTTTGGCATACTACTTCTGCAGGGGACTTTTCCTAGAGCTCAGATTCTACTACAGCTAAAATCCCCAATTATAGTAAGAGGTACTTGCAATACAGGTTATTTTGATGGACATAATACCCAAAACTAAGCTTTCTACCATCTGTTCGTCCCTAAAATTTGAAAGCAAAGAGAACATATTTCACCACTACGTCAGTGAAAAGTAAGATAAATGCTATTTAAATGCATGTACAGCATATGTTCTTTCTTCTACGCCACGTTCATCTGTAATGCTTTACTCATTTCTCTGGAGACACAAATCAGTGGGAAAAAAAAGAAAAAAAACACCACCCCAAACTTCCCCCACAACCAGGCCCTCCACAGAACCAAGTTTTCTGAACACAGGTGGGATTGTGGGAGACGAGAGTCCGATTCGAACCGCAGCTGAGACTGGACAACAGAAACTACGTTAGTTATTTACTCCCCTCTGCCATTCTCTCCCCAGGTAGCTTCAATGACACGAGACAGGAGGATCGGGGGAACTTCAGAATCGCGAGAAGATAAATCTAGCATTTATCTGGGGTAGAAGGGTTTGTGTTGTCTACTCAAATGGACAGTGAGAAGTTTGTACTCCTAGCACATCCTTTGGCATCTCCACCCGTTAATAGTCACAAAGCAGAAGGGAAACGAACATCACAAGTGTCACTGCGGGGCTACCAAGTCTTCCACCACTGGTAAGTTACTGATGTCCCGCAGCAGTGCCAGCTCAGGACACCAGATACAGAGCAGGACTTTGCAGTGCTAACTCTTTACACAAGACAGCCCTTGTCCCAGAAGCAGCAGCAGGAGTTAAATATCTACAAGATGCTTGAGGATGTTAGTTTTACATCTGCCTGGTGCATCCTTACCTCTCTTTGCCCCTAGCGGCGTCGGCGTGCTGGTTCTGACGGAGGCTGCTACACGGGAGGGGTGCGAGCTCAGAGACATTCGCTCTTCCCTGTTTCCAAGGCTTTTGCACAGCTCTGTTGTGTGCAGGAAGGAGCCCGTGTCTGGTGTGCATGAGAATGCGATGGGTACCCAACTCACGTGATAGGCAAGCGCTTGCATAGCAAGTCTTGCTGCAGCAGAGCAACCGCGGTACAAAGTCAAAGCCAGGATGTGACCCCGGAGTGATACGTTGACCAGTAAACACAGCCCTTCCCTCTCCCCACCACGTAGGCACCTCCTGCAGCAGGTGGGCCTGATCCCAGATCTGCAAGGAGTTCTGGAGGAGGCACAACTGCTGGTAGCAGGGAACGGGGAGGAGCTCCTGTGCAATGTGTTTAATAGGTTTGTCTTTGAGAAACTGCTCTCTTTAGGCTACATAGCTGTGGGTTTGTTGAAGCATTAGCATCCCAAATCACTTGTCAGTTTTGAAAATGTAGGTTGATAAGATGAAGGAATTTGGTTGTTGCCTGTTGGGAAGGAAGAGTCTTTACGTTCTGCCCATTATTTCCTAAAATCCGCAGGCTCATAATCTATATGCAACGGCTTTGCCAGGAGTTTTAAAAGCAAGCCCCCTCCTGGCTACATACACAAGCGCACAGGGAGATTTTTGCACGTTATTTGGAGATGCTTCAGCAAATCTTCTTTGGTTCATTGAGGAACGCTCTGCTTTCGGTTCTTAGTGCTTTCTCACTTCCCAGGCTGCTGATTGTGTCAGAGACGCGACTGTGTCTGAGGGCTGGTAACTACTGGGGCAGCCTCAGAAGTTGCACTTGGGAAGGGACTCAGAGCTGCGGTGACTGAGCCTGGTGAAACACGACTCTTGTCTCCCTGAAATGCCCAGCACTCATCGAGTTGGGTCTGTCTTTCAGCTGTTAACTTGAATCGACAAAGATCTGTTTACAAGCGCACCAGATCAGAATTCTCTTAGTTTTAAAAGAGTGGGAGGAAGAGAATACAGGGAGGATAAGGAGCTTGCAAGGATGAACTTTTTTTAAAAAAAAAAAAAAAAAAAAGATTTTTTTCTTAAAAGAAATCTAACATGATTATATATTTCTAGCTCTACTTCCCATCTGTTCACCTTCCAAAGTGACATTTAAGGGAGCTGACTTTACGATGCTAGAGGCATCGGCAGCACTGGATTGAGTGGATCAGATTCCAGACTGACTCTAAAGCTACTCAAACCTTGCCTAAAGCTCAGCTCTTATTTATTTGTTTTCCTACAGCAGAGGTGGCTTGATCTCTGGAAATGCTGGCATCTGCCCTTTTCTTGTTTGCATCCCTTTCTGCCGAGAGCATTATCTGTCTTTTTACAGTCTATGACTTGGTAGAACTGCCCAAACCCCCCTTACATGTCTGAAAGCACATTGGATGAGGCAGAAGGTACCTCTGACACAGTGTCTGGAGTTTAGGACCCCCAGACCAACGTGCTGAACCAGTTCCAGGGTTGCTCTTCTCTCCAGAAGACACACAGGTGTGGTCCAGCACAATACTCAGAGTTCATGACTAGAACAAGGCTGACCTGGGGACACGCCTGGACTCCTGCACCCTCCAAAATATGGGTGTCTGATGCAAAATGGGAAACAAGCACTTTCACCTGCTCTGTAGTCCAAGCAGGAAAGGCTGAGCTGGGGTTGATAAGATCAAGGCATGGCTTTCTCAAACCCTAAAAAGAACTGCAAGCATTTGATGCTAACATGTCTTTTGCAATACAGAAAGGTCCACCTCAGATTTAAACTAAGGGGTCACTAGGAATGAATGTCTGAGGGAGCCAGAAAACTCACAGGCAACGTAAAAGGTGATAACCGAAGCCACGCCTGGATAAACTGATGCTCAGCACAGGAGGAGAGGGAGAAATAGCCATGTGAGGCTATTGGCAGAAAGAAGAACATCTTTGCACCCAGCAAGCATAAGGGCTGAGGAACAGAAAGTTCTCCTGCCTCGCAGAGTGACCGAGGCTAACGTCAGAGGAGAGGGTGCAGCCACTAGGTACCCCAGCGTGCCAACGCTGCCATTGCCGTCCCCGTTTCCCCTCCAGTCACACAGGAGGCTCGTTCCGCACCTCCTTTGGCGAGCGTTTGGGACCACAGGTACAGAGCTCTGCGGGAACCCGAGCTCTGAGTTTCCCCGTGTGCGTCTACCCTAATCCTGCAATTGCCTCTACAAAGGGTTGGTTTTATTGACTAATGGCACAATTAGAGAAAAAGAGGAAGCAGCCGCCCACGCTGCTTCTGTCTCTCTGTTCTTCTGTCTCCCACAGTGGCAGGGCTCTGGCAACATTTTATAGCCCTGTAATTTCCTGGAAGTTTATATAGCATGAAAGTAGAAGAAGTGATAAAATATGCAGATTAATTGCAAAAAACCCATGTACTAATCTCACTAATGTGCTAGATTAAAACTGTAAGTGTGTGAGGCTTCAGGGTGGTTACACAGATTTAAAGCAAATTTTCCTTCTAAGTATCTCTATCCAAACTCATATTTTATGGTATCTTGGACCTTACGATTGACTTCTATTTGTTTTATTTTTATGAATGATATTCAAAGTATAATATTGTCACAAGGGATTCTCTTACTCTGTGGATTCTTTCATCGTGCAGGATTTCTATTAGCTTCTCTCAGAAATTTAGTGTCACACTAGGCTGCTTTAGTGGCTGCAAGCTCTATTGTGTCACACGGGGTCGTGTTAATGGCTCAAGCTGGAGTTTACCCTTTGCGCGGAGGGCTAGTACAAGGACTTGACATGTTGAAAATCTGCTAAAATTCTGTTTTGAGAACTTGATACCAACTGCAAGACTTCTGCATTGCTGCTGCGAGATGCTGGTGACCCACATCACCTCCATTTCCCCACATTTCCTATTTCCCCCCCCGCCCATGCAAAAGTCTTTGACATGGGACGTGCTCCTTCTGTGCTTGTACAATGCCCGCCACAGTCCTCTTTAAGCTCTATTTCCTAGAGAAAATTAATAAAATAATCTATAAGCAAGCAGTGTCTGATGGGGCTCTACTAACAGAAGGGGCTGTTAGTAACTCCTGCCACAGAAGATACCCAGACTGGTTCAGGATCAACTGGGATTTTACCAGACTGGTTACATCAAACTGTATTTTTTTTCTAGAACAACGGTTAAACAGTTACTCTGGAATAAAAAGGACTTTGAGCAAAGCCCCCGTGCATGGCATGACTGAGCTCCCAGGGCAGGTCCTGTCCTGCCCATGGCCAGAGGGAAGCCTGGTAGGAAGCACATGCACCAGCTCCGGCCCCAGAGCTCATCACAACAGCACAGCTGGGGACTGGAGGACGCTAGTTGGAAGCCTTCTTCCAGGAAGGACCATTTATTCTCAAAACAACCACCCGAAACACAGATATCTGACTTTTTTTTTTTTTTAAGTCCCTAAAAATTTCCCAAATCTATACACCCCCAAACCTAGTAGAGCTCTCAGACCCCACAGGCCCCCCCGCTTTGCGCACCCACAGCTAGGACATGCTGAACCGTGATGGGAATTGACTTTGGGACCTGGAAGTCCTCCACACATCGCTTACATTCACTATGTACCGGTTATATTTTAATTCTAGGAAGGGAAAATAATCTAAACATCATTTTGCAAATGTTAAGCTATTAAACTAGCAAATGATTTGAGACAAGAGTAAGTATACGGGGTCAGCTTCTCTTTCAAACACTTCTAGGGTACATTATGTGTAGCATGCTTCATGCAAATACCATGGCCTTGAGGTTTTTCCTTGTGGCTTTGTTCATTCTCTCATTTCTGCAAGGAGGCAGGAGGAATAAATAGATGTTTTTATCACCACTTTTTTTGCTTTCAGAAAGTTCACATATTGCATTTTTGACATTATGTAAATTAAAAATCACCATGGCATTACCTGAAATAAACTATTATATCACTCCTTTCACGCTGCTCTAGTTAAGATACTGTCAGCACTTCCATTACTAGCCCTTATTTCAAGGAGTTTCAGACTTAGTTGGTAAGAAGGTGGGGTATATTTATTTATTTATTTTAGAATGGAAACTTGTAACAAATTCCCAGCCTGAGGAAGAATTTCATTTCCTTCAGATTTGAGCAAAAACTACTTGTCCATTTTATTGTTCAAAGGCAATGAGAAGACTAACCCTCCAGAATTTTGAACATTAAGCAGAAGCCTTATGAAACTTATTTCTTGAATGCTGAAAACTCAGCTGGGAAGTTTCATTGGAGCGGTTCCTGTTGGACGTTTAGATCCCAGAGCAGGGCAGAGACTGCAGCAGAAGAAGGAGGTGCATTGGTAATGATTTGTTTTTGCCGTAAAATTAGGCCAACGGAAGTCGTAGTGAAGCTCTGATCAGTGGGACAGATGGGCTGCCGTGTTGGGAGTCCAGGTACCCCAGGAATTTGCTGTTTGGATCTGTGTTTACCTGTGTCTGTGCCTATAAACCCCACGAGGCCAGACAGGCTCATCACACCTTCCTGCGTTTGGGCTGCCTAAACACACGTTTTTGTCTAGAACTCCTAGGTAGCAGAACCCTGAAGTTTCCATTACTTGGCCTACATATATACACACACACACAGAGATAATTATGCAATTATTTAGCATAAGTCTTCAATAATATAATGAAGTATACCTCAGACTACAAATTCCATTTTGCATAGTGTGTGCACTCTATGCATACGCATGCATTCAATACAAAGGCGATGCACTGTCTCAGGACACTGTAAAATTTAGCATCTTCTCCTCAGAAATGGCATTTGGGTCACCAGGGTGAAAGGCAGCTCCGCATACCTGCACAGGGCACGTCCTTGTTCCCCGGGAAAACTGCTGAGGGTCCCAATGCAAAAGTCCTAGTGACCAGGGGTTTTACAGCCCGGCCTTTGGGAACACAAGGGACACTGCAGGCGGTACGGATATATACTGTCTAACGGCTGAATTTTGTTTTGTAGCCCCAGGTTGATATCCCACTTCCGTGGGCAATTCCTTTTCCAGTTCTGGTTGACGCTGTGTCAGTCAGCCTCACCAAACCAGGGCAAAAAATCAGCCCAGCTCTGGTGCTGGGGTACAAATACCCACCAGCTCCAGGAACAAGGGGAGTCCCGACACGCCAGCGTGTCACCAGGGCGCTCGGGAGCGAGCGGTTGTGTGCCCTGCTCCTCCTTGCAGGCCCCAGGCGGAACACACACCTTCTGGAAGATATCTGTTTTCAGAAACGGTCGTGCAGAAAAAGAGAATAAATTTGGTCTCCACGTCGCGTACAACAAGGAGTAATGGTCTCAAATTACAGGCAGGGACATCCAGAGTAGATATTAAGATAAACTTTTTAACAGCAAGGGTAGTTAAGCACCAGAAAAGACGGCCCAGGGAGGGCGTGAAATCCCCGCTCCGGGAGGTTGTGAGTACAGATTAGACAAATGCCTGACAGGAGTGACAATTCTGATGTTCCTCTGGGGCAGGGGATTATATCTTGATTTCCCTTCCAGCCCCATTTCCTACAGTGCTCTGGAAATCCTTTAGAAATAGGAAAGGATACATGTTGTGATGGCTTACGTCCTACCCTGCGTTCCTCTGTGTAAGCGTTCGGTCTGGGATGCCAGACCTGCGTTCGGTCTGGCCGCCTCCTCGGGATCCCTGTGTAAACGCCATCAGCTCTTCAGATCCACCGTCTCCCAGGCCGCTGGGCAAACCCTCCTTTGGCAAACAGCATGTGGGGCAGGCTTTAAAGGGTTATTCTCGGTGACATCCACCAGGCTTCACAAGGACTGAGCGCCAGGAGTCACAGGGAACTTTTTTTTTTTTAAATTAATAAAGCCTTTAGCAGGTGAAACTGAGCCCCTTTCTGCTGGCTGCCTCCGAGATTTCTGCCGAGTCGCTGCTAATGCGTCTGCATTCCCCGGCAGCGAAGGGATGAGAGTCCAATTTGTGAGCCACAGGAAATTTCACAGGCAAAATGCAAACAGCCAATTTCAGGCTTTGTTTAGAAATATTTTCTGTGTTTCCTGCTGCTGCAAGAAACCAAGGAAGGGGAAAAAACCCAAACAGGAATTCACTCGGCCTCTTCAGTGCCACTCATTCTCCCACCCCCAGTAAAGCAAAAGCCAAGCTATTAAACTGGAAGGAGCAAAGAGGTGCAGAGGAAAAGCCGACAGTCTTCATCAGCTGCTGCTTTGCTCTGCAGCCCCCTCCTCTTCCTCACTCTGAAGCCTTCATGCCCCCTTTTCTTGCCTGTCCCCCCTCACCCCCCGTATCATCCTCCTCATCACCCATCCTCCTCCCCATTTTAAACTCTGCAGGACCAGAGACTGCCTCGCTCCCTGGGCAATTCCTACCCCTGGGTCCCCCACTGCGCTTCTTGCTGCCTCTTCAGTCTAACCAGAGCAAAATTAGATGATATACCCCTTTTTTCAGCCTGGGCTGGAATTACTATTTGAGTAACTGCCGAGATGGTCTTGGTGCGTTGTAAAATTTCCCAAGGTAGATTCTCGTGATCACATACTGCCTGGCTGAGAACACAAACCACATGGAGAACCGCGTGTTTTAAATTAATTTCAGTTGGGGTAATTCTTTGACCTGTGCCTTTGGTTCTGTAGCTCACCTTCCAAAGCCGGAGGAAAAGCAAAGGGCATTTTCTTCTCCCATCTTCACATGCAGAGGCAGTACAAGAGGGGGACCCACCATCCAGAGCCCAGCTACAATAGCACCTACACCTTTGAGCCGCTTATACACCGATTTCATGTTCAGAATGTGCGCTCAATTTTCCATAGTCATCTTTCCTTTTTTTTTTTAATCATCCACAGCCATAACGCTGGCAAGTACAGGGACAGACAAAAGGGACTCAGGCTTTTTTTTTTTTTGAAATGTATGTAGGCACATATATATTTTTCATTTTCGGATGT